>NC_056741.1:593180752-593239549 GCF_019279795.1 Protopterus annectens
ATTATCTGGAGAGTCTAACAATCTACAAAGGGGGTGGAGATTCATGAAGTCTGACAAGAAAATAAAAGGAATTAAATAAATAGCTTACCAGCAAGGGGGTCTTCTTCCTCACCACTTGTTGATGGGAGGGGCTCTTCTAGAATGCCCCTAGAATCTACTCCAGCAGAAACAGAAGGAGCATCTTGCCCAACCACATTTCCAGGAGGTGGAGCTACAGATGATCTGTTGGATAGGACATGGAAAACATTAACGGATTGAGCAAAAAAAGCCACGTAGCAGATGTTTCATAATAAAATACCTATAAAAGTCAAGAGTCTGGTTTTCTGTTCAACAGCATAATCATCATCATTCATCTAACTGTGTTAGTATGAGTACGTCACTTAATGAAGCAGTGCTCCTCAACTGAATCTGAAAGATTCATGTGGCTCTGAGCCCTACTGAAGTTAAAGAAAAAAATGAATGAATGAATGAATGAATTAAAACAACATAAATACGTTGCATAACAGGCAACGCATCTAATTCATTACTCTTCCATTTCAAGTTACTGTAGTTTAGCATTATGGAAAGCAAGAAAATGAAATGCCATACTTACACAAAGGTTATCTGTACAAGTACCTTCCAAAAAAAGGACATTTTAAGGGAAAAATATTTAACAGGCTATTAACATATGAAATACTCTCCCACGTCTAGGTAGGACTGAGACAAAGACATGGAGTTTCAGCTCCCTGATCATGCCAATGTAAAAATTAAAAAAAAGATAAACACCCCACCAGTTTTAGTTCAGCCCAATCAGGGGAAGCTTTAACCAGGCAAGCCGGTGGGAGCTGTAAGGAACCAGATGTCATGGAAGGGAAACACCCGAAATCCTACCAATCTCAAGTGAGCTGCAACCACTGTCATAAACTTGGTGAACACCTGGGGGGCTATGGTGAGACCAAAGACATGGCTTGGAACTGACAGTGATTGGCTCCCAGACAGAATTGAAGATATCTCCTGAACCATCTATTTACAGGACGTGTACTATCAAGCACATACAATCATCCTTCCTTAGTAGTGGAAGTATGGATTGAACAGTGACCATCTGATACTGTGACAGTATTTGCCAAAAAGATTTAGATGATTTGGACAAAGACAGGTTTGAGGTCCTCATTTTTCTTTGGCAACAAAAAGAATCTTGAAGAAGCTCTGAACAATGCCTGGTCTGGTGGGACCTACTGGATGACTACTATCAGCAGCTTCTTGACTTCCACGGCTGCACCTTTTCTTTGGCGGGATAGCACAATGGGAACTTTCCTTCATTTTACTGGGGAAGAATGGGAAAAGTGAATGAATTAGCCTCTGGTAATTACTGTCTGCACCTACACATCTTTGGTAATGGATATTCAGGCTCCTGTGTGAAGAGATAAACACCACCCGACCGACACCAAAGTGCAGCAGTCAGGTAATCCCTCAGGACCACTAAGGCTTCTTGGTAAATGGACTCCCTGAAGCTTTGGTTTTGAGGGCCTCCTCTACAATGTGGTGACATCTACCATTACAGTTCTCCCCTCTGCTACAGGGAGATCTATTTCCATAAGAGTCCTGAAAAAAAACTTGTGATTTTCGAAAATCTTCCTACCCCACTCTGATTCCCACAGAAAGTCCTTTGAGGGGTAGGAAACCATATTCCTACTGCAGACATTTTAACCTTGAGTCCAAAAAGGGTTGAGCCATTAAAACGAGCATTGATGAAGTATGTCTTAAAGGTCAACGGGATATTAAAGAAGATTGCTCAACCTGCTGTCTCTTTTAGTCCCTGTTCGTTGATACAGCCGCGAAAAATCACCCATGCAGCATTAAAAACTAATCTACTCAACTGTTTTCCCTGTCAGGCTTCCTACCTTTCCGTACTGTTTTGTTTGAAAACCAAGTTGAAAAACCTCTAGCTGGCTCTGAAATGATGATGTCACATCTGCCAGAGCTCTTGCTCTAGCTACTGGGACATTTCCTCCCCCAAAGTGATGTAATTCCCACCTGATCTGCATGCTGTATAGAAGAGCCAGTGGACCTCCCACATTGCGATGTCAGAGCTGCCTTGCCCAGCCCACTCAACCTAGCAAAAATGTCAAACTATGTCACTTTTCTGAAGAGCCCTACCAATATGCGACTAAGTACAGACAAAAGCACAGTAACAGCTGCAAAAACTAAGAGCATAAATTTGCAATGACCATGCGTAGACATTAATTGCATGTTTTTACATAAGAAGCAGATGTCTGTCACAATCAATCAACACTACATCAGATTACAACAAGTATGCAATACCATAATTTTCTTAAAATTACCACTTAAAAAAAGCATGTGGGTGCTATCATGCAAGTCTGAAATATTTCATGTTTACAGTGCATCATTTGTTAGCTATTTAACCAAACAAGATTTGTAAACAAGAAGGAAAAAACTGATAGTTTGATGCTTTGCAAAACAGTGATTATTCCCAGTGCTATGGAGCTTGGTTCTAAATTTGCCAGGAGGAGTGAAACAAAATAAATCTCCCACTGTAAGGAAGGAAAGGCTGACAAGAAAACAGAACATTAGTCTGGTCACCTGCTGCGAGCTGTCAATCACATGCAGATAATGGGTCAAATTACCCTTAGCTCTTTGACGTTTAGGGAACGTAGGTGTAAAGGGGGAGAGGAGATAACTAAATTTCAGCCTTCACAAAATAAATAAAGTTAGCATTTCTAAAAAGAAAGAGCAATAAAAAAGAAGTTATGTTCTTACCATAACGTTCCATGTGAGTTGTTCATCTCGCCTTTGTTCTTTACAAGTGGGTTCGGAGCCGATCCATCGGCTCCGAGATGGCTGCTTTCCAAACTCAAGATCTTTGAGTAGCTCGAGGCACAGTCCCTATCCCATGATGCTCTCCTACCAACCCCAGACCTAGTTTGCTGAACCAGCAAGAAAAAAACACACTAAGCAACCAAATTACAACATGTATATAGTACATAACTATTTACAACAGCTAAACAATAATCTGACTGGAAAGAAGGACACTAGCAAGACCAACCAGACCACCAGTCATACTCGTTCCTCTGGAACCTGGAGGTCGGAGGGAGTGTAAGAACAAAGGCGAAATGAACAACTCACATGGAACGTTATGGTAAGAACATAACTTCTTTAAGTGAAGTTGTTCAATCTTGCCGTTTGTTCTTTACACGTGGGTAGCGTCCCAAGCACCCTAATCCTGGGAGGCTCACGGGAGTACATTCCTGAGCACGGTGGAACCAAAGGAAGCCCTATCCACTTTGTAATGAGTGATAAACGTATGAGGTTTGGACCAAGTAGCAGCTGCACAAATGTGTCCAAATTTAATTGGACTGCATGGGCTAAAGATGTAGAAATAGCCCTGGTAGAATGAGCTTTCACTTCACGTTCTAAAGGTTGTTTGCTGTAGAATATACAAATTTTATACAATCAGAAATCCATTTGGACAATGCAACTTTGGATACCGAAAAACCTTTCTTACTGTCTGCATAGGAAACAAACAGTTGATCAGATTTCCTGAATTATTTTGTTCTGCCCAAATAAAACCTCAATTGTCTGTGAACATCAAGCTTATGTAACATGTACTCCAATCTATTAGCATAATGTCTGAAAAAAGTAGGAAGGTCAATAGACTGGTTCAAGTTTGCCTCAGAGCAGACCTTAGGGAGAAAGGTTGGATTTGTTCTTAAAGACACTCTGTTGGGGGTAAAAGACTAGATATGGAGGAATGATAGAAAGTGCTTGTAGTTCAGAAACTCTATGCGCTTAAGTAATAGCCACCAGGAAAATTGTCTTCCAAGAAAGGAACTTCAAAGGACAAGATGATGCAGGCTCAAAAGGGGGAAGAATGAGTTGAGATAGTGCCAAATTTAGATTCCAGGGAGTAACAGGATGTCTGATAGGTGGCCTAAGGTGATGAGTTCCTTTCAAAAAGGCTTTACATAATCTGTGGGACAATGTTAGAACCACTGCATCCCACATGGAAGTTAGACACAGCAATTGAACACTTATTGTAGAAGCTGCCGCACCACTGTGGAAGAGCGAAGTCAAGAATGCCAGAATACTATGAATAGGGGCGACTTAGGGATCGATACCATGCTGAGAAGCCCAATGAACCAATCGCTTCCATTTGCTGTTATAAAGTTTCCTGGTGGAGACTTTGTGAGAGGAAACTAGAATATGTTGAACCATGGGAGACAAATTATGTGACCTGGCTAGGTTTGGGAAGTGGAGCAGCTAAGCTGTCAGTTTGAGGGAAACAAGAGAGGGATGAAGAACTCCCGATGAATGAGTCACAAGGTTCTTCCACTTGGTATTGCTGTAGGAAGGGGAACCATATCTGCCAAGGCCAAAACGGGGCTATTAGAATAACAGTCCTTCCCAGGCTTCTGGCTTTCTGTAAGAATCTGGGGATCAGCGGGATTGGAGGGAAGGCATAAAGGAGACCCGAGGGCCAATTGTGTATGAGTGAGTCCCTTGGGCTGTCCCCCAGTGGAGGGTACAGGGCAAAGTAGCTTCTGCATTTGGCATTCATCAGGGATGCAAAGAGGTCGCAGCAAGGCTGGCCCCATCTGCGGAATATCCTTTCCGCCACTCATTCTTTGAGGGACCACTCGTGAGGCAACAGAATGGCTCTGCTAAGTTTGTCCGCTATCACATTGGATGACCCGGGTATGTGCGTAGCTATCTGAAAGCGTCTCGTGGATACAGCCCACTGCTGAATTCTCAGGGCCTCTCGGCATAAGGGGTAAGACTTGGTCCCCCTTGCATGTTGATGTACCAAACTACCGACATGTCTGTCTGCATTGCAATCGTCTCTCGAGGCAGAGAGTCGTGAAAGTGTTACAACTCTAGAAACACTGCTCTCAACTCTAGGACATTGATGTGCAAATGAGATTCCATGTCTGACCAAGTGCTTTGGACAGTTCTTCCCTGAAACAGTCCCCCCCACTCTATCAGGGAAGCATCCATGGTCACTGTGGCTGTGGGAGGGGGAAGTACAAATGGGCGACCTACAGTAACTTGGTGGCTGTTCAACCACCAAAGAAGGTCCTTTTTGCAAGCATTTGTCAGAAGAATCTTGTGTGACATTGGAAGCTGTTGATAAGACCACTGTGTGAATAGTAACCATTGGAGTATCCTCATGTGCATTCGTCCCAGAGGAACCGCTATGAGTGTCGCTGCCATGGTGCCTAACAGCTTCAGAACCTGGAATGCCAGAACTTTCCTTTCCATTAACAAATGGGACACCTGACTTTGTAAAGATATTACTCTGAGGCAATCTGACCATGGTGGTGGTGGTGCCTAGATCTGCTCCTATAAAGGAAATATGCTGTGACAGAAATAAAGCAGATTTCTCGAAATTTAAGGTTATGCCCAACCTGGAACACAGGTTGATATTGTAATAGCTGGCGGAAATCAGTTGATGCCTGGTGGTGGCAGTGAGGAGCCAGTCGTCCAGATATGGAAACACACGGAATCCTAAACGTCTCAGGTGAGCTGTGACCACTGCCATACATTTGGTAAACACTCTGGGGACTGTGGTGAGACCAAAGGGCAGAGCTCGGAATTGGTAGTGACTGGCCCCCAGCCGGAAACGCAAGTGATCTCTGGATGGCCTGGCCATTTTGATGTGGTAGTACGCATCCTTGAGATCTACAGAGCACATCCAATTGCCCGTTTAGAGACACAGAATTATCGACTGAAGCGTGACCATCCAGAACTTTTCCTTTTTGACAAAGGTGTTTAGTTTGCTGAGGTCTAAGATGGGCCTCTAGTCCCCTGTTTTCTTTGGAACTAAAAAGAACCTGGAGTAAGTTCTGTATCCTATCTGGTCCGCCGGGACTGGCTGGATGACTCTTTTTCTAGCAGCCTTTGAATTTCTATGGCTGCTAGATTCCGCAGAATGGGTGGAACGTCTGGGATACTTGTACGAATGGAAGGGGATTCTGAAAAGGGAATGATGTAACCTCTGGTAACTATGCTTTTTACCCAAGAATCTGATGCAATTCCTAGCCAGGAGTCTGGGTATAAAGCTAAGTGACTCCCGACTGCCTCCAGAGCAGGACAGTCGGGCCTCCTCTCAGGAGCGCTTGTAGGGCTTGCCAAGGAACTGTCACCCTGGTTCTGCGGACACCCTCTGCTGCCTGGGAGGAGTCTACCATTATACCCCCCTCCTCTGCCCCTGGAGGGGGGTTCACTACGTGTGTTCTGGAAAGCTCCTTGGGACTTTCGGAATCACATTTTTCCACCTTTCTGTTCTTTGGGGTATGGTCTAGTGGGGGTGGAAAAACAGACTCATACGGCAGATAGAGTCTTTCCTTCCTGCTCACACCTAGTAAGTGTTTCCTTGACTTTAGGCCCAAACAAGGAAGGGCCATCGAATGGGGTATTAAAGGAATAATTGAAGGCTTCCGCAAAGGAGCATAAGTGCATCCAGGATGGTCTCCGCAGAGCTATCGCTGAACCTGCTGCCCGGCTTGATCCATCAGCTGCATAAGAAATGAGCCGCATGGACGAGTTCACAATAGAATTAAGGGTGTTAAGCTGTGCCGTCACTTTCTCAGAAACAGCATCTGTTTTGCCCTGAAGAGCATCTCCAAGCTCTTTGAGGAGATCTCGTTGAAGATGGGTAAAAGTGGGTTAAATAGTTAAGCGATCTCACTGCAAATTTTGCAGAACTAAAGATGCATTTCCCATATCTGTCCATTGTCCTAGAGTCTTTATTAGGAGGATGAACAGAAGAGGTTTCTGACATCTCTTTCTTGGTGGCCGCTGCCACCACCATGGCATCAATGAGGACTCCTTTCATAAGAAAAGACCTGTCTTGAGGGGAGGTGAAAAATTTGTTGGGCCTCCGAGGGACCGGTTCCATGGAATCAGGAGACTCCCACGCCCTTCGAGCGACCAAATCCATTAATTCGTCAAAGGGCAGAGTAACCCAGGAGGTGGAAGGTTGAGACCCAAAGGCCTTCAGGAGCACCGACTCATCCTCAGTAGGGGTAAGGGACTGCCACTTACCCCTCTGCCTTAATATTTCCAGAATGTCTGCAAATGAGACATCCTCAGAGGAGGACCGTGGGGACCCTTCTGATTCCTCTAAGTCGGTGTCTGATGTTAAGGATTCCTGAGAGGAATCCAAATGCCTCCTCTTGCACACAAGTCTCCATCAAGCAGGGGTCACCCAATGGGGTTACCTGAGGCCCTGGGTCTCGACGCTTGGTAGGGACTTGCGGTGTAGGGACGGAATGCGGCCCTTTAGGGGAGTAAGAGAAAATATCCGAAAGGGTCTTTGCAGACATGACCCGCCTCATGGCATCGAAGGCACCGGTTTCCCGACCAAAGGAGTCCGCCGGTTCTGAAGAAGATGACAACTTCCCTGGGGCCGAGACCATGGGCTCCGAAGCAGGGGACCGAGCCAAGCTCTTCTGCACCGAAGCCCCGAGAAGGAGAGTTGGAACTGAAGCATCTGTTGGACTCTCTCCCCCCCGGAACCAGCGAGAGAGTGGCTGCTCCGAGACACTCTGATCGGAACCGAAGTAGTCAAGGTCGACGGGGCCGAGAGCACTGGAACAAGCTTCGGCTCAGAGGGTTCCACCACTATCAGATCCTCTTTCAGGCTCTGAAGGCTCGACTGGCCTCGGAGGAGAAGAAATCGTGGCGGGGGGGGGGTGTAGGCTTGTAAGTCAGTTGGGTCGAAGCTGAAAGCAATTTGGCCAGGGCCGGGTTCACCAAAACCCTCTGCACCACATGGTCTATATCGATGTCGGAAAGGGTACCGGAAGAATGGGTCGAAGGAGTCAAAGAAGCCACCGACCTAAGGATCGGGGACTTTAAAACTTCCGACACCGGCTACAACACTGTGATTTGGCTCCGAAGTAAGAGTTCAGTGCACAGCTCTGAAGGCTGCGTAGCCGGCGACAGTCTCTTCCTAGAGGTGCTCGGAGCAGAAGACTTGTGCTCCGATGACACCTTAGAAGACTTCGACCCCTTTGAGGACTTTGAGGTCTGGTCAGTCTTGTCTAATGCTTCTTGAAAGTCTGGCTTCAACAGACCTCTATCCACCAATTTCCTTCGCCTTTCTAACAAAATCCTGCCACTGCAGGAATGGCACATAGAGCAATCCTCTTGCAAATGTAGTGGACCCAAGCAGTACACACAAGAAACATGGTTATCGGTGATGGACATCTTCTGTCCACAGTCGCACTTCTTAAATCCTGATTTTTGTTTCTCAGACATGATACCAAAGAAAACACACAAATATCAGATCCCTGATAAACAATAATGTCAATAATCCACTAAGAACTACTAGAAAGTTCAGATCCTTGAGCTGCAATTGACTACAAGAATTATATACAAGGTCTTGTCACAAAAACGTTCAGATACAACAAATCTAATAGCACCTATGAACAAGGAGGGGATAGGAAATTAATTTTGACAGTGCCCTGTCAAATAAAACGCAACTAAAGAAAGGCTAAAGGCCTAGGAGCAACCGCTCTGAATTAGAAAGACAAAAAATAATATACAGTTAACTCACTGAAAAAAGAAGTTGTGCACCTACCATAACATTCCAGGTTAGTTGTCTTCATCTCGCCTTCCTTCTTGCTGTTTGGGTTTGGAGCCAATCCTCGGCTCCGACTCAGCCATCTTCTATAGCTCGAGAGCTATTTACTGGCTCGAGGCTACCCCTTATCACAGAATGTCCAGCGACAGCTACCCAGACCTCGTTTGTGATAGCGCGCACTAGACGTTAATAGAGCAACCAGTTACTAAAACTGGACGTCCAATACACCTAAACAAGGAAAGAGTTATAGATTTATCTTTTATGTGAAGTAATAAAAGATGCTCAGCCAGTGAAAACAAAAGGGAACTCTTCAAAATCCTCTAGGAAGGGGGAAGGAGGGAGGGACGCAAGAAGGAAGGAGAGATGAAGACAACTAACATGGAACGTTATGGTAGGTACATAACTTCTTTAAGTTGTCTATCGCGCCTTCATTCTTGCTGCTTGGGACAGCGACACTAGCACCTAAAAACTCGGGTGGCTTATTGGAACAAAATCTTCAGAACAGTAGATCCAAAGGAAGCACTGCTCGTGGAGACCATATCTACCTTGTAATGAGAGATAAAAGTGTGGGGGTTTGCCCAAGTGGCAGCTGCACACATTGAGTCTATGGGCAACCTAGACTAAAAGGTTACAAAGGTGGCTAGTGCTCTAGTAAAATTACCTTTTGGTTTAGCTGGTAGCTCTTTATTTCGTAACTGATAAATAAAGGCAATAGTATCAGATAACCATCTGGATAAGGTCACTTTGGAAAATGGTTGAAAGCAAAAGAAAGAAATAACTGGTCTGATTTTCTTAGTTCCTTAGTTCTATGGAGGTAAAAACGCAATTGTCTGTGTACATCCAATTGGTGGAGCTTGTATTCTGCCTTGTTGCTGTGATTACGAAAGAAAACTGAGAGATCTATGGATTGATTTAAATTGTTCTCTGAGCAGACTTTAGGAATAAAGGATGGATTGGTCCTCAGGGAAACTCTGTCCTTGTGAAACACCAGGTAAGGAGGACAAACACATAGTGCTTGAAGTTCTGAGACACGCCTAGCTGAAGTGATAGCAACCAGAAAAAGTGTCTTCCAAGAAAGAAATTTTAAAGAGCATGATGCGGCCGGTTCAAAGGGAGGCAAAATTAAGGAGGCTAAAACTAAATTGAGATCCCAAGGAGGGGGAGGATCTCTAACTGGGGGTCTAAGAAGAGATGTTCCTTTCATAAAGGCTTTGCAGAGCTTATGAGACATTATGCTGGAATTAAACATACCAATATGAAAATTAGAAATGGCAGCTAGTTGTACTGTAATGGTGGCGGAAACTGCACCAGACTGAAAAAGCTGCATTAGAAATTCAAAAATTTCATGGATTGGGGCTGAGAAAAGATCCAAATTCCTAGTCTCAGCCCAGTAAGAAAACCATTTCCATTTACTAGCATACGTTTTCCTCGTAGTAGACTTGTGTAAGGAAACAATAATATCACGGACTGCTGGGGAGATATTGGAAAACCCGGCTAAGGTTCGAAGTGGAGCAACCAAGCTGTGAGCTGGAGAGTTTGAAGGGATTGGTGCAACCCGCCTGATCTGTGAATCAGAAGATCTGAAACCGGGTCCAGAATCCACGGCTAATCCAGAAGGTGGAGGTACAGGAACAGGAGTCATATTTGTAGAGGCCAGTATGGGGCAATGAGGATAATTTTGCAACCCAACGATTTTGCTTTCTGTGAGTCTTGGAATTAGGGGAAAAGTGTAAAGGAGTCCCTGAGGCCAATTATGGACTAGAGCATCTCTGGGTATATGACCTGGAAGAGGAAGAAGAGAGAAGTAGCTGCTGCATTTGTTGCTGACAGGAGTGGCAAATAGGTCACACCAAGGCTGTCCCAATTTGCGGAAGATATGATCCGCAACTTCCTGAGTCAGAGACCACTCATGAGGCATGAGGATAGCTCTGCTGAGCCTGTCCGCTATAACGTTGGATTTCCCAGGGATATGCGATGCTATCAGAAAATGTTGGGAGGAAATCGCCCATTGCCACAGTCTGAGTGCTTCTCGATACGTGGGGTAAGACCTGGCCCCACCCTGTTTGTTGATGTACAACACCACTGACGTTGTCAGACTGGATTGCAATGGAGTCTTGAAGACTTTGTAACGCTAGGAGAACCGCTCTCAATTCTAGGACATTGATATGCAGATGGTACTCGTGAGGTTGCCAAGTGCCTTGGACCGTCCTGCCTAGATAGTACCCCCCCCCACCCTATCAGGGAGGCGTCCGTGGTCACTGTGGCTACAGGAGTGGGCTGTATGAAGGGTCTGCCCTGAATTACTAGTGGGGAGACCATCCACCAAGAAAGGTGCCTTTTGCATGTTTCTGTAATCAGGATCTTGTGAGACATGGGTAGTTCCTGTCTCTTGTTATATTTTGCCAGGCTTTTGGGTACAGCAAAAGTCTTCCCCTGACTGCCTCCAGAGGTGAGCAGTCGGGCAACCCTTCAGGGATGCTAAAAGGGTTTGGCAGAGAAAGTCACCCTGTTTTGCGGTCCCCCTCTGCCACAAGGGCGGCGTCTGTTATTGTTTCCCCCTCTGCCTCTGGGGGAAAAAATCACCACGTGTGTCAGGCAAGGGTCCCTGGGATTTTCGAAACCACATCTTTCCACTCTTCTGACCCTTGGGATAAGGTCTGGAAGGAGTGGAAAAACTGACTCCCACGGCAGAGAGAGAGAGAGAGAGAGAGAGAGAGAGTCTTGCCTTCCTGCTCACACCTGGTCAATGTGTCTTTCACCTGATGCCCAAAGAGAAAAGAGCCATCAAAGGGAGTATTGGTGAAGGACGCTCGAAAGGGTTCTGCAAACTGACACAGCCACATCCAAGCATGTCTCCTGAGAGCCACACCTGTCCCTGCGGCTCTGCTCGCTCCATCGGCTGCATATGAAATTAGTCAAATGGAGGAGTTAACTATGGAATTAAGAGTCGCAAGCTGTAAAGCTACTTTGGCTGGTACTCCCTCAGCTGTAGGATCTTGAAGGGTATCTCCAAGCTCTTTCAGGAGATCCCTTTGAAGATGTGTAAAATGGCATAGATTATTCAGGGACCTCATTGAAAAGGTCGCTGAAGGAAAGATTTGCTTTCCATATCTGCCCATTGTCCAAGACTCTCTGTTCAGAGGATGAACAGATGAAGAGGTCTCTGCTAACTCTTTCTTGATGGCTGCTGCTACCACCATGGCATCAACGGGCACACCTTTGGAGAGGAATTGCTTGTCCTGGGGGGCTGTCAAATTTATTTCGTCTCCTCGGAGTAGGTTCCACAGAATCTGGAGCTGACCGAGAGTTTTGAAACACTACAGACATGAGTGGATCAAAAGGAGGAGATACCCAGGAGGTGGAAGATCGGGGAACTGAATGCGTCCAGGTATACAGAGTCGTCCTCGGTAGGGGCTAAGGAAGTCCAGTCCATCCTCTGCCTAAGCATTTCAAGGATGTCCAAAAAGAAACATCTTCAGAAGGAGACCTTGGGGACCCTTCCGATTCATCCATGGCTGAATCTGAAGTGACAGACTCAGGGGAGTCTATGTGCTTCCTCTTGCACTTCTTCCGGGGAGGCTCCTCCGAGTGATCAGGGGAGGCTTGGGAAGAAGAAGGATCACCCAATGGGGTGTCCTGGGGCATAGGTTCCCTACACTTGGGGTCTAGAGGAGGAGTAGAGGTTGGCACAGACACCATGGGGGTAGGAGCCGAAGGAGCTGGCAGTAGAGATGTCTCGGGGGACAGCACACTCCGCATGACCTTGAAGGCGTCCCGACCTCTAGGCAGAGAAAGCTCCAGCTCCGAAGAAACAGGAGTCTTTCTCCACGTCGAGGGTGACTGCTCCGAGGCCGATGTTGGAGCCGAGCTCACCTGTGCTGAAGCTCCGAGGGGGAGAAAGTACAGTTTTGTACCTACCATAAATGTAGATGTTCGAGTGCTAATACAGCTGCAGTCATAACAGATGGGTTCTCCTGCCATCAGGCGGGTCCTCGGTCGGCCGAATTCCAAAGTCTAGGTCCGGCGTCGGTTGTCGTCGCTTCTTCCCTGACGTCAGTGCGACAGGGGTATAAAAGAACCAGCCGACGCCATTTTCTTCAGTTTTTCTTGCCCCAGATGTCAGGTGCCCCCAGAAGCAAGGCAATACATAAAATTATGAAGTAATGCAATGCAATATAATCAAAAAACAGTAGTTGCAAGCAAATACACCATAAAAGAATACCCCTAGAGAGGAAGGTGGGAGGGAAACCTGGACTGCAGCTGTATTAGCACTCGAACATCTACATTTATGGTAGGTACAAAACTGTACTATGTTCATCGTGAGTACAGCTGCAGTCCTAACAGATGGGTAGAATCCCAAAGCTAAGAAAGGGGTGGTAGGCACTAGGTGGAACTAGGAGGAGCCAAAATGCCCTGCAAGACTGCAGTGGCAAAGCCTGCTCTAGATTTGGAGTATAATGGCAGGTTGTAGTGTTTGGAGAAGGTATGCACAGAACTCCAAGTGGCTGCTTCCAAAATATCCTTGGTAGGAACTCCTCTGAGGAAGGCTGCAGAGGTGGCTGTGGCCCTGGTGGAATGAGTTCTAATGCCTGTAGGAACAGTTTTGCCATGAAAGGAATAGCAAAAGCGTATGCAGTGGGCTATCCATTTTGAGATTGTCTGCTTGGAAATTGGCTTTCCTTGAGCTCCTACCGCATAGGCCACAAAGAGCTGCTCTGATTTTCTGAAAGGTTTTGTTCTGTCCAAATAATAACGCAGTTGCCTGTGGATGTCCAAGGAATGTAGTAATCTCCCCCCTTTGTTTTGAGGATTGGGATAAAAAGTAGGTATATGTATGGCCTGATTTAAAGCCACCCTGGATACCACTTTAGGCATAAAGGATGGGTTGGTTCGTAAGGAAACTCTGTCCTGATGGAAGATGATAAAAGTCTGGACAGCCATGAGAGCCTGTAGTTCTGAAACTCTATGAGCTGAAGTGATAGCCAGAAGGAAAGCTGTTTTCCAGAACAAATATTGCAAATCTGATGAGGCAGCTGGCTCAAAAGGAGGCAAAGTCAGTTTTTCCAGAATGAAATTTAGATCCCAAGCAGGTATTCGTTGTTTCCTTGGAGGTCTTAAATTCTTAGCCCCTCTGAGGAACTGTCTTAAAAGAGGGTGAGAGAATAAAGGAGGATCAGTGTTGTATTCTGCAGAAATGGCTGAGGCATGGATTTTGATGGAGGAGAACGAAAGTCCACTGCTTAGCAGTTCAGCCAAATATTGTAGTATTTTAGGTAAATTCAGTTTTCCAGGGTTCTGGCCCTTTTTCTCATTCCAGACACAAAAAGTTTCCATTTTGCGGAGTAAGCTTTTCTAGTTGATGGCCTTCTGGCCTCCAAAATGACATCCTGCACCTCCTTGGAGAGTAGGGCCTGCTGTGATGCTAAGGAATCTTCCATGCGGCTAGATTGAGTGTTTTTAGCTGACTGTGAAGAGTTTTGAAGCTGTGCTGAGTCAGAAGAGGCGGCATTAGAGGCAGGGTCCATGGAGGGGAATGCGTCAGGCTCCTCAGGAGTGGGTACCAGTGTTGCCTTGGCCAGTCCGGAGCAATGAGGATCATCTTTGGTCTGTCTGCTCTGGTCTTCAATAGGACTTTGGGCAGCAGAGGAAGAGGCGGGAAGGCATAAACTGTCATTGATGTCCAACTGAAAGAGAGAGCGTCCACTCTCCAGGCCTTTGGATGGAAGGTCCTCGAGTAGAATTTTGTCAATTGATGATTTTTATGGGAGGCAAAGAGATCTATGTCTGGCCTTCCCCATTCTTGGATTATTTCTGTAAAAACTTTTGGATGCAACATCCATTCGTGTGAATCTGTCATATTCCTGCTTAGGTTGTCTGCCAGCGTGTTTTCCTTGCCTGGCAAGTACTGTGCTTGTAGTTCCATTTGTAAGTCCATGGCCATGTTCCAAAGTGATATGGCCAGTCTGCATACGGGATAGGAATGTGTTCCTCCCTGCTTGTTTATGTACCACATAACTGTGGTGTTGTCCGTTCTTATCAATAGTTGACCTGGTTTGAGAAGGTCCTTGAAAGCTATAATAGCATTTATTACTGCTAGCATTTCTTTTTGATTGATGTGAAGGTGCTTTTCTTTTTGGGACCATTTGCCCTGAATGCACCGGTCTGTCATGTGCGCCCCCCAGGCGTAGTCCAAGGCGTCTGTTGTGATGACTTGATTTGCTTGAGGCTTGCTGAATGGAAGACCTGTGTTTGTTTGACATGCTTGAGCCCACCACAGAAATTCCTTTTGCAGACATGAAAGTAGTGGTATTATTGTTTCCAAACTGTGGCTGTGTTGAGACCATATGTTTTTTAGGTACCATTGTAGTTTTCTCATATGCAGCTTTGCACATGGGATTAGCAAGATGCAAGATGCCATGAATCCCAGAGCCTGCAGGATTTTCCTTGCAGTCAGCCTGGTGCAATTTGCCAGTGTTCTGAAATATTGAATTAGTTGCCCCTGCTTCTCTGGCGTGAGGTAGGCCATCTGGGTGTTTGTGCCCAAATTGGCACCCAGGAAAATTATATTCCGAGAGGGTATTAGCCTTGATTTCTCTTTGCTGACTGTGTATCCCAGAGTGTTTATTAACATTATTACATAAGCCAGATGTTTCAAAAGAATGTGCTTGCTGTCCGCTTGGATCAGGCAGTCGTCCAAATAAGGGTATATTTGTATCCCTTGAAGTCTGCAGTAGGTAATTACTGATGCCAGGCATTTCGTGAATACTCTGGGCGCAGTAGATAAGCCAAGGGGCAATGCAGAGAATTGATAATGGGTTGAACCTGCAAGAAATCTGAGGTATCTTCTGCAATTTTGTCTGATTGGGACATGCAGGTATGCCTCCTTGAGGTCCAATGTTACCAGCCAAGACTCCTTGCCCAGCATGGGAAGAAGTTGCTGCAGAGTGAGCATCTTGAATTTTGGTACGAGTAGGAATGTGTTTAGGATGGAAAGATCCAAAATAGGTCTCCAATCTTTTTCCCTTCCTTGGCACCAGAAATAGCCTGGAATAAAAACCTTGACCTTGTTCGTGTGTAGGTACCTCTTGAATAGCTTTCATGTTTATAAGATCTGAAATTTGCTTTTGTGGCTCTGCCCTTTGATTGTGTGGCAGTTTAGGCATGCCTCTCATTTTTGGAAGGGTATGAAAATGAAATTTGTAGCCTCTGTTTATAATGTCCAGGATCCATTTGTCCTTTGTGACAACATGCCAATTTTTTGAGAATAGTGCCAGCTTTCCTCCTAAGGGGGCTGCCATTTGAGACCTGGTTGGCCTGCAAAGGGGAAAGTCATTGGGTTTGCTTTCTGAAAGATTGTGAGTTGTCCTCACCACCTCTTTGTGTAGGAGCTTGCCATTGTCTGCCTCTGTACGATCCTTGTGATTGTCCTCTGCCCCTCGGGTGCCTGTATCTGCCTCTTTGGGGTCTGTCCGTGGCAGGAAAGGACCAGTTTTTGGAAGGCCAATTTCTACTAAAACGTGGGGGTTGAACCTGCAGAAATTCTTTCACAGTTTGCATTGATTTAGCTTTTTCCTCCATTTTCCGTAATACTTCCTCAGCATTTGCCCCAAATAGCACATCCTTTTGAAGAGGGGCATCTAGTAATTTAGCTTTGACATGATCAGGCAAGGTTTGTTCCTTGAGCCAAGCATGCCTGCGTATGACTGAGCCTGTAACAGCAGCTCTACATGAGGCCTCTAGAGCATCAAAACCACACTAAGGTATGTTTACCCACTTGTTCTGCACTATGCATCAAATCCTGCAACTCCTTCAAGTCTGGTTGTTCAGGTTGTGACATTTTACTTTTCAATTGAGATAACAGAAACTGTTGGTATTTTAGCATATGAAACTGACAGTTTAAGGCCCTCATGGTTAAGGTAGCCGAGGTATATACCTTTTTTCCCCACCTTTCTAAGGATCTGGAATCTCTCGGAAGGCAATGGATTTTTGGCAATGGAAGCCTCAACTCCCTTGGGTCCCTGTAAGATGGTTTCTAGGTCAGCAGCATGGCTTTTGTAAAGAAATTGGTGAGAGTCAGGAACCCTGTAGTACCTGTCAGGCTTAACTGGAGCTGGAGGTAGAGAATCCGGGTTAAGGCAGGCCTCCGAGTAAACATCATCTAGGATGTCCAAGACAGGAGGTATAGCCAGAGGCCTGTGCTGGGGTAACAAAAGAAATTCCCTGAGCCTTATTTTGGAATCTGAATAATCCTGGCCTTCCCAGTGGAAGTGTTCCCTTAAGGTATGCAAAGTTTCCCCAAATGAGAAATCCTCAGGGGGGGATACAGAAGGGATAGACTCCTCTGCATCAGAGTCTCCAAAAGGGGAGCAAGACTGTTCCTGATCATCAGAGTGTTCTGAAATAATGGAGCCCTGATCAGAGGAGGGGGAATCTTCCTCCACTCTGGGCCTTTTGTCCAGAGGTGGCTGAGAACCTCTGATTAGGGTAATTAAATCCTCAGCCATTTTAAGCAATTGTTTCTTAGGCATGGGGCCTGGAGATGGGCCCTGTGTAACTGGTCTCTTAGGGTGCAAGGTTGCTTTAGACTTGGTGAAAGCCTTGATGAAGAAAGAAGAGGAAGGTCTGAAGACACCTTGAGTGGAGGTGGACCTGTCCACATTCTGCGTTTCAATGCCAAGAGTGGCTTCAGTATCTGTAGTTGGGGTGTGGGCCAAGGAGCCTGCGACCTCGGGTACAGGAGACACCGCCAAAGATGTGTCGTCGGTAATCAGGGCCTGCGTAGGTGCCTCACTGAGAACCGGACCACGTGTAGTCGGCTTTGACGTGGTGTTGGTAGAGGCCGCGGACCTCGAGTGTCGGTCCTTGTATTTGCGGTTTTTAGACAAAACCGGTGTCGGAGTATCCGACGACATGGCATAGTTAAATGCTTTCCCAAAAAAATGCTGGGCGAACTCCGCCCGATGCTTAATAGTGCGTTTGTTGAATGTAGCCCAACAGTGACAGACCGAGACGTCGTGGTCTGGGCCTAAACAAGGTATACAGAGGGAATGGAAATCCTTATGCGGTATTTGCTTCCCACAAGAAATACAATTATTAACTTTGTCTGACATCGGTCTGAGGCAAGAAAAGTTTCCCCAACTGGGTACTTAGCTTTTAAGACGACTTCGGTTTTCCAAATTTTTCGTAATCTCAGGAGCTGGCTGACCGGCACTTGCGAATTGCTTCTGCTTCGGGCAACGGGCGGCAAGAAAGACTGAAGAAAATGGTGTTGGCTGGTTCTTATATACCCCTGTCGCACTGACGTCAGGGAAGAAGTGGCGACAACAGACACCGGACCTAGACTTTGGAATACGGCCAACCGAGGACCCGCCTGATGGCAGGAGAACCCATCTGTTATGACTGCAGCTGTATGCACAATGAACATCGGGGTCGGACAAGGGTCCGATGCCACCCACCCCCCCTCGGAGCCGACGAGAGAACCTTGGTGCCCAGATCCCTCAATAGACGGTACAACCGAGGTAATCAGAGCAGACGTCAGGACCGAAGGAGAAATGATCGGCGCCGACAGTTCTATTGCTTGTGGATCCATGGTCTCCAGCTCAGAGCTAAATGTAGTCGGAGGAGGAATACAAATAGAAGCGGCTGGAGAAGATACCTGTTGAGGTGGGCCGGACAGAATTTTTGCCAGTGCCTGTGACTTAAGCAACCTACTTACTACTCCTCTACATCATGATCCGATAATCTAGAGGATCAAGAGGAGTGGGAAGAATGATGGCTACGTTCACTCTGTAATAAAGGTGACTGTGAAGCCGAGTGGATGGACTCCAAGGATGGCGACCTCAGTCTCTTATGGCTCCGAGACGGCTCCGAAGTAGCAGATGGAGGCGACGAAGGAGTTGTCTTGTCGGTGCCAGCTGGTAACGACATACTTGGTTGGTTAAATAAAGGAGCCAGCTCCGAAGGTGGAGTCGACAGCTTGACAGACATAGGGGATTTCGCTGGCTGAGAACTTTTAGCCGGAGAATCTTGAGGCTTCAATAATCCCCGAAGGATTCATTTGTTTTTGCGCTCCTGCTGGAACCCCTGGACTAAAAGCATGACATATAGAACAGGAGTCCTACAGGTGAACAGTGCCCAAACAATAAACACAACTAGTGTGCCCATCTGTCAGAGACATTTTCTGACAGCATGAGTCACACTTTTTGAAGCCCGATACCCTAGTATCTTTAGATATTATAGTAACAGCAACCACACAACAAATAATAGGTTCATAGGTTGGTACTGGGCTATCTGCCCGAAGGCATATATTAGCCCAGCCATGTTGTGCGGTATTCACCGCCCCTTTAGTAGTTCCCTAGACCCTTGTACTAGCAAGCTAGTACCCTTTGCCCCTATCGAGTAGTGCTGTTGGTGTGATCCCCTGTGTCAACTTTCTGTTACCCATCCATTCATCAAGGTTCCTCTTGAAGAGTGATAGTGAGGGGCTCTGTCTTATGTAGATCGGGACCCTATTCCATAGTAAGGGAAGTCTCTGTGAAGTGAATCTATCCCTCCAGCACGTTCTATTCATTGTTGTGTTGAGGTTTATATTCCTACAGCATGTAGTTAGAGTAGATTTGGTTTTGCTAAGATGGAGCATGTTCAACAATTCTGGCTTGGACATGGCTCTGTACGTTAGACAGAGATCGCCTCTGAGAAAGCGGTATGCAACAGAGAACAGTCTTAGCTTTTTCAATCGTGCTGCATAGGGCAACTGTCTGAGGCCAGTACTCCTCTTAGTTAGGTACCTCTGTGGTCTCTCCAGCTGCTGGAGATGTCTAGCCAGGTACATTCCAATTGGTGCATTGTACTCAATAATGGGTCTGATGAGGGAAGAGTAGAGGGGCACCATTACATCTTTAGATCTTGATGCGAAACCTTTCGTGATCAGATGGGTCACATAGAAGGATTTTCTAACCACTTTGGCAACATGGTTATCAAAGGAAAGCAGACTATCGACTTGGGTCCCTAGATCCCTTATTTCTTCTTCAGATTTCAGGGGACTACCTCCTATGTTGTAGTTTGCGGGTTCTCCGTTTTTTCCAAACGGGATTACTATGCATTTTTTTTTGCATTTAGCTTGAGACCATGGCTTTGACACCATGCATTAGTCTCATTTAGGCATTCTGGAGGATCTCCATGTCGGCCGGAGACTCTATTATAGCACCCAGTTTGCAGTCGTCTGCAAACTTAGTCAGCCACAGCCCTTCCGTGCTTGCCTGTACTTCTGAGAAGTATATGCCAAACAGGAAGGGCCCCAGGACAGAGCCCTGAGGCACACCACTCGTTACTGGTCTGGATTCGGACATAGATCCCGCTACTCTTACTTTATGGGATCTGCCTGAGAGCCAGTCTGTGATCCATCTTGTGATATAAGGGTTTATGCCCAGGCTGGTGAGCTTATCAATAATACCTGAATGGGGAATGGTGTCAAATGCTTTAGCAAGGTCAAGGTAAGCCGTGTGTACCTCCTTTCCTTTATCTATAACCTGAGTAACTGTCTCAAAGAAAACCACCAGGTTCAGGAGGCATGATCTGCCCTTGACTAAGCCGAACTGTGTGGGGTCCAGCGACTGGAGGTTCCCAATCTCTCCATTTATGAGTTCCATAATGATTTGCTCCATAGCCTACAGATCAGACTGGTCAGGCTTATTGGTTGGTAGTTCCCAGGGTCAGTTGTGGCCCCACCTTTGTGTAGAGGGACCACCGTTGCCGTGCGCCATTCTATGGGCACATATCCTGTGGAGAGAATACTATAAAAAACAAGAACAAATATTTTTTTTTTTTTTTTTACAGTTAAAGAAAAGGAAAGCCTCTTACTTAAACGGCTATCTTGGAGGGGTGGGAGGAAGAACTCTCTAATTTAAACGAGTTCAAGGGAACAGAAGGCCTGAGAGTTATGGAGCGACGGCCAACAAAGCTAAAATACACAAGAACGCAAAAAAAAAAGGATAAAGGGATATTATCTATACACAAAATAGACAATTACCTGACAAACTTTCAAGAAAAACAACAATATATACTAGCAAAAAGATTATACTAAGCCTGAGCCAGTACGGAAAGCAATCTCGCAGCTGAAATGGCAAACGAGATCTGAGAAGCTGTCGCTAGGCATTCTGGGATAAGGGGTAGCCTCGAGCCAGTAAATGGCTCTCGAGCTAAAGAAGACGGCCAAGTCGGAGCCGAGGATCAGCTCCGAACCCAAACAGCAAAAACGAAGGCGAGATAGACAACGTAACATCAACAATTACGAGAAATATTAAAAGTCTCGCATATATCAGATAGTTAAATAAGTAAATATATATTCTTCTAAGAAGAAAAAAAGGGTTACTGGCCCGAGCTTCCACCGAAGATCGTGCGATCCTTTGCAGCGGCAAACTAGATCTGGGGTTGGTAGGAGAGCATCATGGGATAGGGCTTGTGCCTCAAGCTACTCAAAGACCTTGAGCTTAGAAAGCGGCCGACTCGGAGCCAATAGATCAGCTCCGAACCCACGTGTAAAGAACAAACGGCGAGATTGAACAACTTCACATAATGCACTTTTCAATTCTGTTCTGTAGCACTTGCACTGCTTGTGTTTGAAGTAGTCATTGAAAAAGGATAACATTTTAACCAAAAGTAGGTGACTAAAACACAGCAGTGAATGCCTGTAAAATCAGTGGACTGACAGGAGCTTTAGGGAAAACGTGGTAGATCTGATGCAATTTTTTGGAGACAAACAATCCATTCTGGGATACTTAGAGGCAGACTAAACGGTCAGAATTATTTCAAGATGCCAGACCCCATGTGGTCAGAATCAGAAATCGTGTATAAAAATATCTAAAAAGCTCTAAATAGTCGCACAGTGGTGTTAAAATGTAAAAAAGCACAAAACCATGATGAAATAAACATGTTTTTTGAGTCTCTGTGTGCGGTTGTCCTTTAAGGCTTAGCAAAGTCTTAAGAATGCATCTAAGTATGCCTCAGAACAGTGATGCCCGAACCTGCGGCTTTACAAACACCTTCTGTAGCGCTGGAAGTAAAAAGCATAGTCTCGATTTAGATTTACTGAATGGTGGCAATCTGCAAAGACAGTCTTGCCCTCCACAATCATGAATCCCGCAAAGGACTTGGAGAACTCCTTATTTAAGCCCCTATGAAATCTTATGTGCGCCAAACAATTCAGCGACTGGACAGCAAATGCTGCTTGAAGCATAGATTTGCTTCCCAAATCTGTCCAAGGCCCTAGACTCGTGTTAGGGGGAAGGACAGGATGACTTTCCTCAGCAAGTTCCTTTTTAGTGGCTGCTGCTGCCACCACCAAGCATTGAACAGAGTGCCCCTGCTCCAGTGTGCATGGTCCTTGGGTGCTACTAGACATATGTCTGGCTTCTTGGAAATGAGCTCTACCACATCTGGATCCTTCCATGCCCACAGGAAATCAAATCCACCATTTTGTTTACTTGGTGAACCACCAAGAAAATAGCTAATCCAATGATGAAAGCCTTAAGAAGCACCAAATGTTCTTGGAAAGGGGCTTCAAAAGACCAGCCACCTCTCTGCCTCAGAATCCCCAGAAAGAAACATCCTAAAGGGATGATCTATGAGACCCATCCCCTTCATCAAAGTCAGTGCGTCTCTTCTTGCACTTGTGCTTCCAGGGAGCTTCCATGAGTAAATAATACAGGAATGACTCTGAAAAGTCTTCAGGGAGTCCTGGATGATGACTGTCTTAAGGCTAGACTAGACCTGCTGTCCCGATGGAACAGAAACAGCATACTCGGCACCCAGGGCAGTCAGCTGTGGAGGGGGAGGACACAAGGGGAGCAATGATGTGCTATATCACTTGACATGCAGAAAACTCTCTCCACTGCCTCGAAGGCAGAAGCCAAGGGAGTTCCCAAAACTACCGCAACAGCAACCAAAGCCACTTGACTAGGATAGCCCAGAAAGTCTTCCTGACTTTGTTTTAAACGTAGAAGCTGAGCGAACACTGAAGCCCAAAAGGGAAGAGATTGCCGAGTCGCTGCATCAAGCCCCTACCTACAGATTTGCAGCCAGAGCTACGTCTCTAAGATCCCTCTGGCTCTCAACAAAGTCGGCACTGTCTGGATCAGAGAATATGCCAGACTCAAAGACCACCAAACCATCAGATCATTAACGGAAAATGTCAGAAATCTCAGCTCTGATGCTTCCAAAGCAGTGGGGCACATCTTAGTAGGAGTCACAACAAGGATATGGATGGTACAAAGCTCACAGGTCCAATGGGAGATGGAGATGAAAGAACTCCCAACTGAATTTTAGCCGAAGGAATTTCCTCTTTATTCTGTACACATCCATTTTGGACAAGCTCCTGGTAGACCTGAAGGATAAAGAGGCTGATGTAGGTCTTTAAGCCCTATGGGGCATGTCTTGAAGGAATTGTGTGTGTAATCCTGAAGGTATCGGCTCCGGGAAGAGCCTATTTTGCCTTCAAGGAGGAGATGTTAAGGAAGAGAGAATCTGAGGATGGAGCTGGATTCAAGGTCTAATGAAATTTAAAGGGTGGAGCTGAAGCCGAAGCAGAGTGAGGACAGCAGTCAGGTGAACGCCACCTTGACTCCTTAGATTTTTCTTTGATCTTGTCCCCTTTAGGTTTATCTGCACAATTCTTGGCGGAAAGGAAAGGTTCAGATACGAATGACGAAGATGAAGGAAGCAAGCCTTTTAATACCAATTTATTCCTGTGTTATATCATTCTATGGTTAAAGCCTGAGCAAATATTACATCTGACGCTGAGTTGATAAGACAGTTGTCTGTATGGTTACAGTCAATGCCGTCAGTATCTTACAAGATCTGGATAAAATTCTCTGTTGGATTTCACCTAATGTTATAAAGTTAAATAAAAAAAATAAGTGATACATTATGTATACTATAATCATGTGTTTCCCTATGTACTGGATATTTATATTTTATCTGCAGACTCACATATGTGACATATGGGGGTTTTAAAAAAGATTCATCCTTTAAATTTGGTACTATGGCCTAATTAGAAACATCGTACAGTGTGTTATTTGTAGACCACAATAGTTTTGCTTCCAATGCTCACTGCAAATAAATATCCTATAATTGAGTATAGTGGTTCATTCTGTGCTACATTTACAAAACTCTCAAATACATTTAACTCTTAAATAAACATAGAACAGATTTTTTTTTGTAAAGTTAACATAGTTAAGACTTCATAAACAGAAGATCTTGCGTATAAATTGTTAAACTCACTGGTGGGCATAATACTATTGGATCTAGTCCTTATGAAGCAAGTTCTACATATCAAACAAAAGCTTCTTCTTACTCTTTCGGCTTTTTCCCCCTGGTTGGGGGTTGCCACAGCGGATATCTGTCCGCTCATCATTAGCAGTGGAGTTCTATGGTGTCGAGTTGCCAGCCCGGCACCCAACCTTCCACAGAAGGCACACACACTCATGCCTAGGGCCAGTTTACAGTGCCCAATCCACCTATAGCATTGTCTTTGGGATGTAGGAGAAAACAGAACACCAGGAGGAAACCCACACGACCATAGGGAGGACATGCAGACTCCACACAGAAGGCATCCCAGACGAGAATCGAACCGGAGAACCTCTTACTGCGAGGCGGCAACACTAACTGCTGCACCACCATGGCCTCCCTACAATAGAAGCAGTTGTCCCAAAATGATGACTGTACCCACAGGCATTGCCTTTTCTAAAAGTTACGGTTAACCATGCTAAAACCGCATGTTAAAGCTTCTGTTCCCACTTACATAAACTGCGCCTACAGTTCGTATCACTATTCCCCTCAGAGATGCGAAACAACTTGTATATTATTAAGCAAATAACTTTTAGCATTAAGAAAATTGCACTGGCTACAGTTAAACAAATATGTGCTCTGTTATATTTAATAAATTACAGTACTAAGGTGGCTGGGGTGGCCATCAATTATATTACTCAATTCTCACAGTTTCAGTCAATTTTTCACTGAACTGCGTACCAATTTTCCTTTAAAAGGAAATTTTGCACCTTGTACATTTCAGTCAGAAAATACTATTTGGAGCTTACATGATTACCTGCCTGCATCTACAGACGCATCTTCTCCAAATAAAAGTATATGCTACTGAAAGAAAGCTAATAACTTTGCAAATGCAAGACAGAACCCTCAGAGTTCAGTCAGAACAAAGAAGCTAGACATACGAATAACTGCTTGCACCCCTTTGCTCCCAGACTAGAGCTAAAACAACATGATGTAGCGGAAAAAAGTTATGCACTCACCATAACGTTCCATCTGAGTTCTACCTCATTTGTCTTCAACACCTGGGGGTACCGGATTCAAATCAGATCCAAGCCGGCAAAAATCACTAGCGTTAACAGGAAAGTACCTTTAATAAAGGCATTACACAGTCTGGAAGAGGCCAGAGAGGCAGAATTCTCACCCACATGAATATGGCACATGGCAGCTAATTGAACCTTGATAGTAGAAAAGCTTGCTCCTTGTTGAAAAATATTACCTAGGAAGTCGTGAATGGCAGAAATAGGAGCCATGAAAGGATCGTAACTCCTTTGAGAAGCCCAAAAGGAAAAACATTTCCATTTACTGCGGTAAATCTTCCTAGTGGAAGACTTATGAGCTGCCACCAGAATAGACCTGACTGAAGAGGATAATCCAGGAGTCCTAGCAATTATGAGGACTGGAGCAGCCAAGCCGTAAGCTTCAAACTGTCCAGGTTCGGATAAGAAACCCCCGATGGGTGTGAAATCAGATCGTGAATGGGATCCAAGGCAGGGCCAGAAGATGAGACCCAAAGGAAGGGAAACCATACCTAGCGAGGTCAAAATGGGGCAATGAGGATCACTTTCCTCCCCAGTCGACAAGCTTTCTGTAAAAATCTCAGAATAAAAAGTACTAGAGGGTAAGCATACAGAAGACCTGGAGGCCAAGCATGGACTAGAGCATCTCTGGGGGACTCCCGCGGCTGGGGGTTCAGAGCAAAGAACTCGCTGCACTTCGCATTGGAAGGAGATGTGAAGAGATCGCAGCAAGGCTGATCCCATGCCAGAAAAATCTGCTCTGCTACTGAATGACTCAGAGACCACTCATAAGGCATCAGAATAGCCCGACTTAACCTGTCCGCTAGAATGTTGGACCGTCCTGGAATGTGCATTGGTATGAGAAAGCGACTGGTGGAGATCACCCATTCCCACACTCTCATGGCCTCGCGACAAAGGGAGGTTAGATCTGGTCCCTCCCTGTTTGTTGATACACCAGACCACTGACATGTCTGACTGAATTGCAATAGTTGCCAGAGGAAGAAAGGCATGAAGGGCCTGCAACGCCAAAAGGAATGCCTTCATCTCCAGAAAGTTTATATGCTAACTGGTCTTGGCAGGGGACCACAGGCCTTGGACTATCCTGCCCAAACAATGCCCCCCCACCCAAGTTGGGAGGCATCAGTGGTCACTTTGGCTTGGACAGGGGCTGGAAGAAAAGGTCGTCCATCCAAGATTTCCAGAGTACATCCAACACAGAAGGGACGACCTACAGACTCGACTGAGGTGCACTGGATACGATAATGGAAGAACCAACAGGGACCATTGCACTGCTAGTGTCCACTGTAGTACTCGTATGTGTAACCCAGCGCACGGAAGAAGCGTTATGGTCGCTGCCATAGAACCTAAGGCCATCAGCACTGATTCTGCCGAGGGAAGATGAGAACGGTAGATCAGGAAAACATGCATCCTCATTTCGCATTCTCTCAGTGGTCAGGAAGATTTTGCACTGTAGTGTGTCTATCCTTGCCTCAATGTAGTCTATCAACTGGATAGGATTTAGAAGTGATTTGGATGCGTTGATTGCAATCCCCAATTGAAGGCAAGCTTTAAGAAATAATCCCTGGTTTGAGAAAGTAGACGCCTGCTGGGAGCAGTGAGAAGCCAATTGCCCAGGTGCGAATAGACCTGAATCCCCTGAAGCTTCAGGTGAGCTGCTACTACCTCCATCACTTTGGTGAACACCCTCGGGGCTGTGGTGAGACCAAAGGGTAGGGCTCGAAATTGGTAATGATTAACTTCTAGCCAGAAGCAGAGGAGCCTTGAGCTTCTGTGCATCTTTATGTGATAGTACGCATCCTGGAGGTTTAATGAGCACATCCAGTTGCTCTCTTGCAAGTACGGCATGATGGACTGTAATGTGACCATCCAAAATTTTTCTTTGGCAACCGACAGGTTCAGGGTAGATAGGTCCAGAATGGACCTTAAGTTCCCCATTTTCTTCGGCACCAAAAAGAACCTGGAGTAGATGCCCGATCTGGACTGATCTGGGGGGACGGGTTCAATATCTCATTTCTCTAGTAGCTTGGAGATTTCCAGTGCTACTGCCTCCCTTTGCGTGGATGTTATGTCTGGAAGGTGTTTGGGAGGAACCACAAAGGGGATACAGTATCCTCTGGATATCATCTGAAGCACCCAGCAGTCTGATGTTATGGACTCCCATGCTGCCAGGTGCAACAAAAATCGACCCGTGACTGCCTCCAGTGTAGAGCAGTCAGCAACCCCTCAGGGTTGCTGTCCAGGCCTGTCCGAGAAAGGTTCTCGAGACCCAAAATTCCTCAGACCCCCTCTGCCTCTGGGCCGGCGTCTATCCTGTCCCCCTCTGCCTCTGGGGAGAAGAGCCCTGAGTGTCCTGAAAATACTGTGACTTCTGGATAATCTATTTTTTGCCCTCTCTTGATTTCGGGAAAAGGGTCTTTGGGGGTTCAAAAATTGGATTTCGACGGCAGACAGTGTCTTCCCGTCTTTCTCACTCTAAACCAAAGTCTTTGATAGCCTTACCAAAAAGAGTAGAGCTGTCATAAGGGGCGCTGGCAAAAGATGCCTTAAAAGGTTCCAAAAAATGACAGTCTGAGCTCAGCGTTGCGCCTCATGGACACGCCTGACCCAGCATGTAAGAGGAGTCGTATGGACGTATTGGGACTGCTTTTAAAGTGACCATCCTCACGGATAACATGTCTCTGCCCTCCTACGACATGGACTTAGGAAGCAACTCAGACAGTTCCTTGACCAGGTTACGCTGTAGTCTCGTGACATGGGCCAGGTAGTTCAGCACCTTTGGGGAAGGTCTTGTAGGTAGGGAAAAACGGACTCAACGGTAGTGTCTTTCCTTCTTGTTCACATCTGGTTAGTGTGGCTTCCACTTTTGGCTCAAACAAATCCGAGCCATCAAAAGGGGCATTTACAAAAGAATATTTAAAGGGTCCCGCAAAGTCACACAAGCACACCCAGGAAAGTAGTCTTAGGGAAGTTTCTGAACCCACTGCCCTGCTCAATCCATCCGCTGCATAAGAAATGAGCCTCATGGAGGAGTTGACCACCAAGGATAAGGTGGAGAGCTGACAGGAAACCTTGTCTGATACCCCTTCAGCTGCTGAACCTTGGAGAGCATCTCCTAGCTCTTTCAGAAGATCTCTCTGAAGCCTAGTGGAGTGAGTCAGAAAATTCAGTGTTCTGAGTGCAAAAGTCGCTGAAGAGAAGATGCGCTTTCTGCATCTGTCCATTGTACGAGACTCTCTGTTCAGCAGATGGAAAGAAGAGGATGACTCTGACAGTTCCTTTTTGTTGGCTGCCTCCGCCACCACCATTGCATCTACTGGGACTCTCTTTTGTAAGACATCCCTTTTCGGTAGGTGAAGTAATGAATTTCTTTGGCCTCCAAGGAACAGGTTCCACCGAGTCTGGAGACTCCCACACCTGTTGACTAACTGCACGAGTTCGTCGAAGGGCAGAGACCCAAGTGGCGGAAGTGTAAGACTCAAAAGCCTTCAGGTAAACAGACTCCTCAGAAGGGTTGATGGGCTTCCAGCTGCCTCTTTGTTGTAGAATTTCCAGGATGTCTGCGAAGGAGACATCCTCAGAGGGTGACTGTGGGGACCCTTCCAAATCATCAAGGTCTGTGTCTGATGTGACGGACTCCTGTGGGGAGACCAAATGCTTCCTCGTACATACTCTCTTCCGTGGGACCTCTTCTGAAGGATATTCTGGAGAGGTTTCGGAATACAGGGAATCACGCAATGGGGCATCCCAAGGCCTAGGGTCTCCACGTCTCTGTGGAAGCAGTGATACAGAGACAGACACCGGGGTGCTATGGGGGAAGAATGTCCAGAGAGTGGACCTGTCTGTGGAGACAGCACTCTCCTCATCACATCGAAAGCCACCCACCCCTGGTCCGAGGAAGCTCCCGGTTTCTAAGAACCAAAGGGCATCCCCGGAACCAAGGGATTTGGCTCTGTGGCTAAGGTAGGAGCAGAGCTCACTCAAGCCGATGTCCAGAGAGGCAAGTTCGGATCTGACAACTGTCCGATTCAACTGCCCTTCCCAGACATGACTGGACAGCATCGGCTCTTAGAGTCTCCAAGTTCGGATGGAACAGAGGACATCTGAGCAGTAGTTGGAACCAAAGATCCTGTAATAGGTCTCAGTTCCGACGGTTCCATTACAATCAGGTCTGGACATTCTGGCTCTGAGACTGGATTGGAGAAGGAATCGATGGTGAATGGGTAGGTTTGGAAAGTCTGAAGCCCTCTGGGTTGGATCTGACAATAGCTTGGTGAGCGCCGGTGTCCTCAGAAGAATCTGCACCACGCGATCCACATCATCAGACAGACTCCTGGAAGATCAAGTGGAGGGGGCAGGAGACCTGGAAGATTGCAATAAAGGAGATCTTAAAGTAGGAGATAACTGTTCCAATTCGGGGGACCGGCTCTGCAGTTGAATCTCCAATGGCGCCGAGGTAGAAGGTTTCTCGGGTTTTTGGTTCCAAGAAAGAAACTTTTGGTAGCTTTTTTGATAGCTCCGACTAAGCCGATGAAGAGGGTCTTTTCCCCAATTTGTCAGATTTTGAAGGGGATTGACTGGATTTTGAAGGACCCTGACCTTCAATCGCTTTTGAAAAAGGGGTCTTCAACAAGCCCCTCAGAATGAGCTTGTTCTTCCTCTCCAATAACACCCAGTGACTGAAAGAGTGGCAGACAGCACATGATTCCTGTAGGTGAACTGCTCTGAGGCAGTAGACACAAACAGTACGTCCATCAGTTATGGACATTTTATGGCTGCACTTCACACAATTTTTACATCTGGAAGGGTTAACTTTCTTAGTATCTCGGGATGACATGACTAAACAATATTAACAATAAAAAACAGCTAACAACTATGGGGAAAAAAAAGCAGAGAAAAACCTAACTATACAACTATATGAAAAGTACTAATTATTAAACTTTTTTTTTTTTTTAATATATAAACAATTTCAACAGCAAAGTCAAAAAACACATGGTAGCTCTCTAACTTAAATGAGATAGCTTTTTGAAATTAAAAGGTGAAAAAGGGAAGGGGGAAAAAGCCCTCTAACTTAAACAGGCTAAGGCAGCTGTCTAACTTATACGAACTAGCCCTATAGTAAATTGAAAAAAAAAAACAAAAAAAAAAACCCTAACTAAAATGGGTTTTTTAGATTTAAGACTGGGATAGGGGAAAAAAGGCCAAACAAAACAAATGACGGACAACAGCAACAACCACAGCGGAAAAGTGGAAACAGAGACAATTAACTTAATTAACAATTAGCTAAAACAATGTAGACTGAAAAAAATGTAGCAATTTTTTAAATATAACACAAAAAGGAAATTACTTAGAGCCAGCATGAAGAGCACCCGATCTTGTTTAGCGGCAAACGAGATCTGAGGAGCTTTCCTTGGGCATAATGGGATAGGGTTTTCAGCCTCGAGCTTTTGTATAAGACCGACGATCGGTTCCGAACCCAACCAGTTAAGAATGAAAGTGAGATAGGACATCATCATATCATTAGTTTAGACTTCCAGCTATATAAAAGCAGGAAAAATTATATTTTAATTCCACATATAATTCTGACAATACACTATTACAATCTCCCAGTAGCCCTAAGACCACAGACCTTGCTGTGGTAGTGGGAAGTCCTAATGCTTACCAGTGGGACTCGTGAGCATTGTACTGCCTATCTAACGCTAGAGGAGTGGTTTCCAGCTCTGAAATTGTAATTTTATTAGCCTTTTTGGACTGATTTCTATCCCTTTCAACTTTCTGGCTTAAAAACGCGTGTGTTTGCACATTTTTCGCATTGTGCAGCACTGCGAGGCTACAGTTAAACTATTCCAGGTGCTAGAAAGTCTGCTCTTCAAATTTTTCCTTAGAACTTGCTGGTTTCTCAGTAGTAGCAGTAACATCTGAACCCCTGTGACTAGCACTTGGCTCTAGAACCTGCTGGAAAGCACTAGGAAGCCTGAAACTGATTCAAGCACTGAGCTCTCCTTGTCAATAAGGAGAAATTAATCATAGACAGTAAACAGCCTATAATTGCAGAGTACCTTGAAAAGTAAGAGAAAACAGCTCTTAAACTTTACAAAAAAGCACCTAAACAGGCATGTCCAAGGGTCGGCTTCCAGTGATTTCGCCTGTCCACCTGGTGAATCTGGGCATACTGGGGCAGTGCGGCACCTGCCTCATGTACACAGACAATCCTCTCCTCCTACCACCCAACACTACAACCTGCGAGAGATGCACTTACATAGCCAAACTGGAAGCTAAGCTCTCTCCGGCCAAGATTGTGCTAGAGAGTCAAGAGGAGGAGGTTAACACCTGCATTACACCTCAAGCAACTCATAGCCATTCAAAACCCACACAAAGCAACACTAAACCCACATATGCGGAGTTCCTTAACATTAACCTGCCCAAGCAACAAGGACCTCCAAAGCCGAAATGCAAACAAACACCAGTCACAACCAAAGTGACACGCAGCTCACAACACCAGTGTGCCACCCAACAACAGCCCCTAAGACAAGACAATGTACACAACACTTTAGTCACAGGTGACTCTATAGTCAGGCACACTGATGTCCCACTCACCAGGCTGAACAAGGAGAAAATTACAGTCGGCTGCCTGTCAGGTGCCAGGATCCACCACATAACGCATGCACTCAAGTCACTCCACAACAAGTACAAATACGACTCTGTCATTGTCCATGCTGGAGTGAATGACTTGAGACGTACCTCCCTGGACTACATGAAAAGAGACATGGAAGAGCTCTTGGATCATGGGACCCAGGCAGGTATGACCCTAGCCCTGAGTAGCACCCTGCCTTCGCCCAGAATGATACAACAGTATAAGGACAAAATGATTGACTTCAACAATTGGCTAAGCTTCTGGTGTCATTCAAAGGGGATCCAGTATTTGTCTGCCTGGGAAGACATGATCGACAAACCACGATGCTTTGCCAGAGATGGTCTGCACCTGTCACCCCTGGGATTCAGGTTACTGGCTACAGCTACAGCTCTTGTCACCGCTATAGTGCTTTTTTAGGCAAGGTTCAAAGGATAAAACCACCACTGTAACAGATACAAGCATGTAAAATCTGAAGATAATGCTACTCAATGTTAGAAGTCTAATCCTCAAAATGCACTCTCTCGAGGCATTCCTAAAAATGGAGAACATTGATATCTGTGCAGTAACGGAGACCTGGTTCAAGGCTCCAGAAAGCACCCCTGCAATACCAAGCTACAATTCTTACCACACTTTTCGGCCACAAAACCAAGACCGAAACACTAAAGGTGGAGGAGTGTCCATATTCACCAAGGATATTCACACCTCCAGGCTAGTTGCCCAACACAATGCATTTGAAATTCTCCAGGTGCAACTAACACTAGGTAAGAATGCAATCCAAATTGTATCTTGATACAGATCCTCCACCATGCCCCAAGATTCTCACTACACCTTTCTAAACATACTGGAAAATATAACATACAACCAAACACCCTAATACTGGGTGATTTCAACTACCCTGCCATTACTTCAACTACCCTGCCATTAATTGGGAAAACTACTCTGGTACCAATTTCTTTTCCCAACAGTTCTTGGAATTCATAAATTCCAACGCCCTGGATCAACTAATACATTGTCCCACCAGGGGAGCCAATATCATAGACCTGGTCATTACCAACATGGGAGATAGACGCTCCACACCAGTGGTCACCCCCTCATTGGTCAGGTCTGACCATAAGCAAATCACCTTTGACATCTACATCCCACTCCCCAGTAAGGAAACCTCCTTAAAAAACTTCTCCAAAGACAACTTCATGCTACTGAAGTCAGAAGTGACAAACTTCACAACACCCACACAGACAAATAGAACCAAGATGCTCTTCTCCAAAAAACGGAAGCCAGTCTGGTGGTCCGCTGCTATAAATAAACTATACAACAGAAGGAAGAAACTGTTACAGAAAAGAGGAAAATCGCAGGATGCAAAAAGAGGAAAATCCCAGGATGCAAAAAACTCCCTCACCAGCCTCAGTAAGAAGCTGAGAACCCTCATAAAATCCTCAAAAGCTAGTTACAAAATAAAACTGCCAAAGATTCCAAAGACAACCACAAGGCATTCTATAGTTATGTCAAGAATCTAAATGGCAATGCTCAGCTCTGCTCTGACCTACAACAGAATGGCATTAAATATACTGATCCTAAGGATATTGCCAGTATCCTGGCAGATTGATTTAGTGCCAACTTCACCCTCTCTCACCCCCTAAAGGGCCCATCTCAATACCAAAAGATTGCCAAATTCTGATCATCACGGCCACACTGGTAGAAACCGCACTCTCCAAAGCTAAGAATACAGCATCCATGGGACCCAGATGGCATCCCAGGCTGTGTACTACATGAACTACAAAATGAACTAGCACCTCACCTAAGTGTCATGTTTAATCATAGCCTCACCTCAGGCTTCGTGCCCACTGAGTGGCACACAGCTACAGTTATCCCGGTCCACAAGGGAGGATCCGCCTCGGATCCCAGGAACTACTGTCTCATCAATCTGACAAGCCTGATCTGCAAGGGCATGGAACGCATTATCATGGAACTTATAAACAAAGACATTGGCAACCTTCAAACACTGGGCCCCACCCAGTTTAGGTTTGTGAAGGGCCGATCTTGTCTCCTGAATTTGATTGACTTCTTCGAATCAGTCTCCAGAGCTGTGGACGAGGGTAAGGTGGTCCACACAGCCTATCTGGACCTCGCCAAGGCCTTTGACACCACCCCCCACTCTGGAATCATAGATAAACTTACTAAGCTGGGCATAAATCCCTAAGTCACTCTATGGGTTGCCAACTGGCTTACTGACAGAACCCAGACTGTAAAAGTAGCCGACTCCGAATCCAGCTCCAGACAAGTGGAGTACCTCAGGGTTCAGTCCTGGGACCACTCTTGTTTGGCATCTACTTCTCTGAATATACTAAGTATACTTCATGACTGCAAACTGGAAGCCATTATTGAATCCCCAAATGATGCGGATATTCTACAAAAAGGCCTTACAGAAACAGATGCCTGGTGCCAGATTTAATGCCAAGAAATGTATAGTTATTCCTTTGGAAAAAACATGTACCAATGAATTACATAGGTGGCAGGACGCTAAACATCGAAAGTGTAATGAGAGACTTAGGGACACAGGTGGACAGTGGTATCACTTTCGATAACCACATCGCCACAACAGTTAGGAAATCCTTCTATGTGGCACACCTCATCACCAAGGGCTTTTCATTCAGAAAAAAGGAGGTCATTGTCCCACTGTACTCATCCTTCATTAGATCCATTATAGAGTATAATGTCCCGTTTGGTATGTACCTCACAATACATCTGCAACAGCTGGAAAGGCCACAGAAATACCTCACTAAAAGAATCACAGGCCTAAAGCAGATGCCATATGCTGACTGTCTAAAAAACTCCAGCTATACTCTGTGGCATATCGTCTACTCAGAGGCGATCTCTGCTCAACATATAATGCCAAGGCAAATCCTGAGCTGTTGGACATGCTCCACTTAAAGAAATCCCAATCCCTCAGAGCCACACGCTCCAGGGATCTAAACCTTGTCATCACAATGAACAAAACATGCTGGAGGGATAGATTCCTGATCCAGAGACTCCCCATACTCTGGAATAGACTGCCCATACATGTCAAGCAGAGCGCCTCATTGACCCTCTTCAAAAGGAACCTTGATGATTGGATGGGAGATAGGAAATTCACCCTGGGGATTATGTCAGTTGCCCTGCTAGACAGGGGCCCAGAGAAGTAAATATTGTGGGAAGAAATATCTAGGGAATTGTTATGGCTAGGCTTGCATAGGCCCTAGGGCCGATAGCCTAGTACCAACCTATGAACCCATGAACCTATTATACTAACTTTAACTTGTTCTTTCAAGCTTTTCTTATTTTGTAACAATGTAAAGCCTGGAAATATTAAGGAAAAAAAGCACGTTCTTTACTTCGCTTCACTAGCATATGAAGCAGCCACTGATAAAATTCTCTCGCATACATTTAAAAGACCTCTGACTGCATACTACAAAGAAAGTACAGTTGTGTACACTTACCATAAATGAAGATGTTAGAGTGTATTCACTGTTGCAGTCATCACATTTGGGTTACCCCTGCCAGGATAGCCCTCGGCCAGCCCGAAAACTAGAGACTTATTATTTCTGTGTCAGTTGCTGTCGCTTGAGGACTGACATCAGGTCGTCAGTAGTATGCCATTACATCAGTTTTTCTTGCCCTAATCTGTCAGGAGCCCCCAAGTAGAAGGCTATGTTCTGGTGGAATAAACCCCACCAGTGGAAAATAAATACCAATGTGTCTCTTGTAAGAAAAGGAGAACAACAAGTTAGAAAGGTAATTAAAGGAGAAAAAGAAGAAAAGGGGAGGGAAACCAGGACTGCAACAGTGAACACACTCCAACATCTATATTTATGGTAAGTGTACACAACTGTACTATGTTCTTCGTGTTTCACTGATGCAGTCATCACATTTGGGTCGATTCCCAAAGCTGAAGAAAAGGGTGGAGGCAGTCAATGAAAAAAGAAGTTATGTTCTTACCATAACGTCCCATCTGAGTAGTATACTTCATTCTTCTACACATATGGGTATACGAATCCGATTCGTATCTGAGCCGGCAAAAACTTTTCAAGCATCAGCTCCGAACTCCAAGCTCATCCCCTACCTATATTACCTCACTTCCTCATATCTAGCCCCAGATCGAGTTTGCTGTCACTAAAAAGCGACGTAGCAAAAACCCTAAACAGGATAACCTGAAGAGTGAGGGGGACGGAGGGAGGGAAAATGCAGGTGGCCTAATGGTTAAGGTGTTTGCCTTGGAAACACAAGGTTCAGGGTTTGAATCCCACAAGGGATAATTGGCTAGGCTTAAAATGGCTCGCAAGGGCAGTTAGCTTAGTACTAATCTATGAACCTATGAAGTCTGCTACTCAGATGGAATGTTATGGTAAGAACATAACTTCTTTATCTGACGTAGTTGACTTCATTCATTCTGCACATATGGGACAGAGTCCCCAGCTACTAGAATTCCTGGGAGGTCCTTTTGGAAGGATATTTCTGAGCACCGCACAGCCAAAGGATGCTCTCCCTCTAGAAATAAGATCCAATTTGTAATGGGAGATGAATGTGTGCAAATTTGCCCAAGTCGCTGCTGCACAAATATCTAATGAAACTCTCGACCAGAAAGCTGCAGAAGTGGCCATAGCTCTAGTGGAATGAGCATTCAATACACCAGGAGGAGATAACCCTTTGTCCTTATAAACCTGCGCAATACACAGGGTGATGCACCTTGCTAAGGACACTTCCAAAACTGCATTGCTCAAAAATGGTTTAAAAAAGGAGACAAACAATTGATCCGACTTCCGGAAGGATTTAGTCCTATGGAGGTAAAAAACAAAGCTGTCTATGGACATCCAACAAATGAAGCTTATGTACACAGCTATTCTGGAAATTTGGGAAGAAAGCCGGCAAATTTATGGATCGATTAGTATTGGCTGCTGAAGACACTTTGGGAAGAAAAGAACGGTTCATGCGCAACGAAAACCTATCCTTGTGAAAAAACAAATAGGGGGGCAAGGAGGATAATGCCTGCAACTCGGAAACTCTCTTAGCCGAAGTGATGGCGACCAAGAATGCTGTCTTCCATGACAAGAACTTCATCGGAACTGAATCGGCTGGCTCAAAAGGGGGAGAGGACAAGGCCTGAAGGACTAAAGTCAAATCCCAAGGTCGCAATAAAAAGTGTCCTTCAGGAAGGCTTTACAGAGTTTAGCCGAAGCCAGAGCAACCTTATTTTCACCCACATGAAAATTAGAGATGGCAGCCAGTTCAACCTTGATGGTGGAAGCACTAGAGCCTGACCGAAAAAGATCTGCCAAAAAATCCAGTATGATCGGAACAGGGGCTGTAAACGGGTTCTGATTGCACTGAGGCCCAAACACAAAAATGTTTCCACTTGCTGTTGTACAGTTTGCTAGTGGAGGCCTTAAGAGAAGCTACCAGAATATTCTTAACAGGAGATGAAAGCCCGGGAGTCCTGATGATCATGGGAACTGGAGCAGCCAAGCAGTCAGCTTGAGACTGTCCAGGTTGGGCAGGGGCAAGCCCGATGGGTGAGAAATTAGATTCGGACATGGATCTAGAGCCCATGGAGGGGCCAACAGGTGAGACCACAGGAAGGGAAACCACACGACACGGCCAGAAGGGAGCTATGAGAATGACTTTACACTGCAGCCGGCAAGCTCTCTGAAGGAACTTGGAATCAGAGGTAACTGGGGATAAGCATATAGTAGCTCGGGAGGCCAAGCCTGGACTAGAGCGTCCATGGGGGCATCCCCCGGAGGGGGGATCAGAGCGAAGAATTTGCTGCACTTCGCACTGGAAAGAGATGCAAAGAGATCGCAGCAAGGTTGACCCTAAACATGAAAGATCTTCTCCACCACTGTTTGTTTCAGGGACCACTCGTAGGGAAGAAGGATGGCCCTGCTGAGACAGCCCGCCAGAATGTTGGAGCATCCCAGGACATGTGCTGCTACGAGAAACCGGCTGGTGGATATGGCCCACTCCCAAACTCTCATGGCCTCGCAACAAAGGGGGTAGGATCGGGTCCCTCCCTGTTTGTTTATATACCAGACTACAGACATGCTGTCTGATTGAATGGCTACTGTCCCTGGAGGTAGGACCGGGTGGAAGGCTCTCAATGCTAACAAAACTGCCCTCATTTCCAGGACGTTGATGTGTAGCTTGGTCTCTGGAAGGGACCACGTGCCTTGGACCGTTCTTTCCAGGAAGTGCCCTCCACCGAGCTGGAAAGAGTCCGTGGTCACCGTGGCTTGAGCCTGAGGGGCTAGAAAGCTGTGCCCCGCAAATATGACCGAACCACAAAAGGAGGGGGAGTATCAATATTCGTCAAAGATGCCCACACCTCCAGGTTGGTGGCACAGCACGAAGCATCAGAGACTATCCATGTGCAACTAACAGTGGGTAAAACTGCCTTCCAGTTTATAGCCTGCTACAGACCACCCTCCCAAACCCAGGAACCCCACTCAGCCTTCCTCAGAACACTGGAAAATATGAAGGTCTCTCCAAACACCATTATATTGGGCGACTTCAACTACCCAAACATAGACTGGGAGCATTACTCTAGCTCCAACATCCTAGCCCAAAGGTTCCTAGAATTTATAAACTCAAATGCTATGGAACAACTTGTTACCACTCCCACAAGAGGGGAAAACATACTGGACCTGATCATCACCAACATGGGGGCTCTATGCTCCAGACCAGAAGTGTATCCCTCACTGGTAAGATCAGACCATAAACTAATCTCACTGGATATTCACATCCCGACCCCACCCCCTGCCCAAAAAAACACAGTGAAAAACTTCTCTAAAGCAAATTTCACACTCCTCAAAACCGAGGTGGAATCCTTCAAAGCCTCTGAGCCTGTGGAAAATATGGCCCAGACCGCAGAATCCTTTATAAATGCATTCTATGAACACCTTGAGGAATGCATGGATCATGCAATCCCAAATAAAACCAAGACCCAATCCTCCAAAGGCAGACGCCCTGTCTGGTGGACCCCAGCCATAAACAAAACTATACAATAGAAGGAGGAAGCTACTACATGATAGAGCAAAATCCCAAAAAGGGAAGGCATCTCTGATCAGTATTAGCAAAAAACTACGGGCACTCATAAAATTGTCTAAGGACAGCTTCGAGAGAAACATTGCACAGGACACCAAGGATAATTACAAGGCTTTCTTTAGTTATGTTAGGAACCTGGGTGGGAATTCCCAGATATGCTCAGAATTAGTACAAAATGACAAAAAAATACACCGAACCCACAGACATTGCCAACATCCTAGCTGACAGGTTCAGCGCAAACCCCCCCCCCTTCCCCACCAAAAGGGCAAATATCTATCCCAGCAGAGTGCTGCCCCCTGACATCTCAGATGCTCAGTTAAGAGCCGCCCTCTCCAAAGCAAAAAACACAGCATCAATGGGACCAGACAGTGTCCCGGGCTACATCCTACATGAACTCCAAGAAGAGCTAAACCCAAACATAAAACTACTGTTCAATCTCAGCCTTACTACAGGATATGTACCCAAAGAGTGGCGTACAGCAACAGTGGTCCCTCTCCACAAAGGTGGTGCCTCAAAGGATCCTGGAAACTATCGCCCCATAAGCCTGACTAGCTTGGTCTGCAAAGCTATGGAAAGGATCATCATGGACCTCAAAGATATTGGGGACCTACAGACACTGGATCCTACACAGTTCGGCTTTGTTAAGGGCAGATCCTGCCTCTTAAACCTGGTTGATTTCTTTGAAACAGTCACCAAGGCCATTGACGAGGGGAAGGTGGTCCACACAGACTACCTGGACCTCGCAAAAGCCTTCGATACAATACCCCACTCGGGCATTATAGATAAGCTCACCAGCTTAAATATAAACCCCTATGTCACTAGATGGGTTGCAAACTGGCTCAAGGACAGAACCCACATGGTTAGAATTCCTGGAGCCATGTCAGACTCCAAACCAGTTACAAATGGCGTCCCACAAGGCTCAGTCCTGGGACCTCTCTTGTTCGGTATATATTTCTCGGAGGTACAGGCCAACACGGAAGGACTGTGGCTGACAAAGTTCGCAGACGACTGCAAACTGGGCGCCTTAATGCAACCAAATGGTACTGTATACTGGCTAATTGGGTAATTTGTTTAAAAGCCTTTTCTGATTGCTTGTAGTCATCTAAAGCTGTTTTAAGTGTATTTTTTTTTACTGTTTGTAGTCATTTAAAGCTGTTTTAAGTGTATTTTGTACTGTTTATGCCTTATCTTTTCAGAAAAATGTTTTCCTTGTTTCCCACCTTTCCAAGCTAGTATAGTCCAGTTTTCAGGCTAGTGCTGAATTCAGGGCTGTGTTACAAGTTTCTGAGTTGCCCATATCTTACTTGGATAGAAGGAGGTTTCCCTGTTCACCTGTGAGAGTGGAACTTTGAGCAGCCATCTGTCCCTGGAGGAGTGGTTCCAACCCAGACGTTAGTAGTTTATAGGCCATTTTGGGCTAATTTCTCTCTCTTTCATTTCCCTGCTGTAAAAAAAAACATGTTTGCATGATTTTGCATGTCTTGGCAGTGCCGGTTAGCTACTAGGGCTAAATTATTCCAAGCTCCACCAAGTCTCCTCTTCAGTTTGTCCCTTGAAAGTAGTCTAACTCTCAACCTAAGCACTTAAAAAGCATCCTACAGTCCAACACTTGCTCAGAACTAAAAGCAATCACTAATATACCCCGACACTTGATTGCCCAGCAGGGCAAGGCTCATTATTCACCCCTCACTAACCAAGCGACTAAGCAACTCACCCTACTATTCAGGCATGACCAAAGGGCAATTTCAGGTAGACTCTCCAGTCCAGCTGGTGAACCTGGGTATCCTGAGGCAATGTTGCATCTGCCTCATGTACACAGACAACCCTCTCCCTCCTACCACAGAACATTAACATACGCGAGAGATGCAATTATATAGCTAAATTGGAGACTAAGTTCTCTCCACCCAAGACTGGAACAGGCAGTCATGAGGAAAAGGTTAACACTTGCACCACACCTCCAGCCTCACATATAGGCATACTAAACCAGCACTGGCAAAAAATACACATAAATACACAAAATCATATTTGGAGGCTCTAAATAAAAACTGCAAAAGCATCAAAGACCTCCAAAGCAGACACCCAAAAATCTGCACCTCCCATCACAAACCAGACAACACATAAAACACAAAATCAGTGTGCCACACAATCACAGCCCTTAAGGCAAAATAACATACCCAACACACTAGTAATAGGCGACTGTATAGTCAGGCACACTTCTAAACTAATGTGGCAATTTACTACTCATGCATGTACCTATCCAGGTATTAATGAAATGTCCTAGATACTCTGTATTCTTAGATTAAAGAACTTAGATAGAAGTCACTAATTTTCATCACCGACATAGACTTCACTTCTGTAAACAAGCCTGAGTTTAGACTAGTACTATATCCTGTACATAATTTTGAGATTTTACGATACTTTAACACTTCTAAGATGAAATAAGAAAGTAACTACATGTTTTGTTGGCCAGTTTTTGCCCTTAACTGAAGTAGAAAGTTCCCTATCAACAAACAGGTGCATATACGTGTGTACAGTTTTCTATGCGACCACATTTGATTATGTATAATATAACTAATACTTATTGTACTTATTTGTACCATGAGAGTTTTTACAGGTATTATCTTAAACAGTTTCTGATTTTTTTATAATTTTGGCATTCGTAGATGTGCTGTGTCTATCCAATTTATGATGAGATAGACATGAAGAACATAATTCCAATTGGAATGTACCTAGCTAGACATCTCCAGCAGCTGGAGAGACCACAAAGGTACCTAAGCATGAGGATTACTGGCCTCAAACAGTTGCCCTATGCAGCACGATTGAAAAAGCTAAGACTGTTCTCTGTTGCATACCGATTTCTCAGAGGCTATCTCTGTCAAACGTACAGAGCCATGTCCAACCCAGAATTGTTGAACCTGCTCCATCTTAGCAAAACCAAATCTACTCGAGCTACACGCTCTAGGGATATAAACATCAACACAACAATGGATAGAACATGCTGGAGGGATAGATTCCCTTTGCAGAGACTTCCCTTACTATGGAACAGGGTCCCAATCTACGCAAGACAGAGCCCCTCACTATCACTCTTCAAGAGGAACCTTGATGAGTGGATGGGTAACAAAGTTCACACCGGGGATCACACCAACAGCACTACTAGATAAGGGCCAAGGGTACTAGCTGCTAGTATAAGGTTCTAGGGAACTACTAAAGGGGCGGTGAATGCCGCACAACGTGGCTGGGCTAATATATGCCTTCAGGCAGATAGCCCAGTACCAACCTATGACTCTCCAGCCGACACAAGCATCCTCCAAAAGGGCCTTATAGAAACAGACAACTGGTGCCAGAGACATGACCGCAAGCTAAACGCCAAAAGGTGTATAGTCATCCCCTTTGGCAAAAACAAAGTGCCCACAAATTACCACATAGGTGGTAATCCATTAAGTACATAAGAAGTAATTGGGGACCTGGGGACCCAAGTTGATAGCAATCTCTCATTTGACAACCACATGGCCAAAGTGGTTAGAAAAACATTTTATATAGCCCACCTAATCATGAAGGGATTCACATCTAGATCAGGGGAGGTCATCGTGCCTCTTTACTCATCCCTCATCAGGCCCATAATTGAGTACAATGCCCCTTTTGGGATGTACCTTACCAGACACCTGCAGCAACTGGAAAGACCCCAAACGTACCTCACCAAGAGGATCAAAGGGCTCAAACAGATGCCATATGTTGCCCGGTTAAAGAAACTCCAGCTCTACTCAGTGGCATACCACCTGCTCAGAGGCGATCTGTGTCTGACGTATAAAGCCATATCCAACCCGGAATTAATGGACATGCTGCACCTCAGAAAATCCAAATCCCATCGAGCTATGCACTCGAGAGACTTGAACCTCAGCAGTGAAATAAATAGGACATGCTGGAGGGACAGATTCATAACCCAGAGGCTCCCTTCACTCTGGAATAAAATCCCAGTCCAGGTTAGGCAGAGTCCCTCAATGACTCTCTTCAAGAGGAATCTTGATGAGTGGATGGGAAATCGTAGGTTTACCCCGGGTATCACTTCTGTGTCACTGTTAGACAGAGGCACAGTATACTAACCTCGAAAAAGGGCATAGCAAAATTAATTTAAAATGGGTGGCGAAAGCAACACACACTGGCTAGGCTTATAAATGCCCTAGGGCAGATAGCCTAGTATGAACCTATGTCCGCAGAGTGAAGCCACCACAGGAGTGCCGTTCTGCATGCCCAATTGATACGGATGTGTAAACTCATAAGAAGGTCCAGCCAGGACTACTGGACTGCCAGATTCCACTGAAGGACTCTCATGTGAAGACGTGCAAGAGGGAGTATAGAGATTGCTGCTGCCATGGAACCCAGGGCCCTGAGAACATCGGCTACTGTGACGACCACGTGATCCAAGATCACGGAAACATGGAGTCTGAGATTCGCTATCCTTTCCGGAGTGAGAAAAATCTTTGACTGAATCGAATCCAACCGAGTCCCGATGAAGTCTATGAGCTGAACCGGAGTCAGGTGGGACTTGTTGAGGTTGGCCGAGATGCCTAACTTGTGAGCCAGACCAAAGAAGTAGTGTAGGGGATGACACAGGAGACGCCTGGTGGATGCAGCGAAGAGCCAGTCGTCTAGGTAGGGGAATACCTGAATGCTCTGAAGTCTCAGGTGAGCCGCTATGACCGCCATAACCTTGGTGAACACCCTGGGGGCTGTGGTGAGACCAAAGGGTAGGGCTCTGAATTGAAAGTGACTGGCCCCTAACCGGAAGCGGAGAAACCTCCTGGAGCTCCTGTGGACCTTGATGTGATAGTAAGCGTAATGGAGGTCTAACGAGCATATCAAATCACATTCTCTCAGAAACGGTAGAATGGACTGTAGAGTGACCATCCGGAATTTTTGTTTCTCTACCGACAGGTCCAGAATGGGCCTGAGGTCCCCCGTCTTCCTTGGCACTAAAAAGAACCTGGAGTAGATGCCTGATCTGGACTGATTAGGGGGGGACCGGCTCGATGGCTCGTTTTTGTAACAGCTTCAAAACCTCTAAAGCTGCAGCCTCCCTGTGAGCGGGTGGGACATCTGGAAGGTGAGCTGGAGATATGGGATGTGAAATGAAGGGGATAGAATATCTTCTGGATATGATGTTTAACACCCAGCGGTCTGCAGTAATGGACTCCCATGCCACTGGATGCAAGGAAAATCTTCCCCCGACTGCCTCCAGAGTAGAGTAGCCGGGAAACCCCTCAGGGTTGCTGAGCGGGTCTGTCGAAAAACGGCTCCCTAGACCCGAAGTTCGGGAACCCCCTCTGCCCCTGGGGTGGTGGCGGTCTTGGTCCCCCTCGGCCCTCCGTAAATTGACACAGCCTGATCCAAGCGTGTCGCCTCAAAGCAACACCTACACCTGCAGCTCTAGCGGCACCCTCCGTGGCATGAGAGAGGAGATGCATAGAGGTATTAGTCACTGATTTCAGCATAGTCATCTTGGCAGTAAAGGACTTCTTGTCTTGCTGCGACAGAGATTCCGGGGGCGACTCAGTTAGCTCCGATATAAGGTCTCACTGCAGTCGAATGACATGTGCCAAGTAATTCAGTGCACGAATAGAAAATGTCGCCGAGTACACGTGCTTCCCAAAACGATCCATCGACCTGGACTCCTTGTCCGGTGGATGAACTGAGGAACTCTCCTAAGCTAGTTCCTTCTTTGTGGCAGCTGCAACCACCAAAGCATCTACCGGTGCTCCCTTCGACCATGCCTGCCTGTCCGATGGTGGAGAAAGAATTTTGTTTGGGCTTTTGGGGATAGGCTCTGTGGTGTCAGGATCCTTCCATGCCCTAGTGGTGATGAGGTCCACCAAAGGGTCAGCTGGTGGGGAGACCCAGGAATTAGATGGGCCCGCGCCAAAGGCATCCAGGAATACGGACTCATCCGGAGAGGGCTTGGGAGCTGACCATCCTCCTCTTTGGCGGAGGATCTCCATAATGTCTCCAAACGAGATGTCCTCGGGAGGTGATATGGGGGAACCCTCTCCATCATCCAAGTCCATATCAGTGGTAATGGACTCAGGAGAGTACAAGTGCCTCCTCTTGCACTTATTGCTTACGAGGTTCCTCTCCAGTGTGACTCTCTGGAGAGGATTCGTAAGCCTTACCGGGGGTTCCCTGAGGGAAACTGCCTGGGGCTGCCTTGACATGGGCTGTCCCCGAGTCAGGGCAATGGGAGCAGAATCCAAAATCAGGGGGGACTGGGCTAGATCCGAGGATGTGAGCTGTGGTCTCAACCCCTGGGAGAGGACCCTTTCCACTGCCCCGAATGCCGATGGAGAGCACGCCTCTGTAGAAAGTACAGTTGTGTACACCTACCATAAATGTAGATGATAAGAGTGTCTTCACTGTTGCAGTCATGACTGTAGGGTTCTCCCCTGCCGGCAGGCAGTCCTCGGCCAGAATCCCAAAGTCTGGGTCCGGCGTCGGCTGTTCAACCATGCTCCCTGATATCAGAGCGCCAGGAGTACAAAGCTGACAGCCGACCCAATTTTCTCCAGTTTTTCTTGCCCCAGATGTCAGGAGTCCCAAAATGAGAAAAGTCCCATATCCTTTGCAAATATACCTCAGAAGAATGGTGAAAAAAGGAACCATACAAAAGAAAAAAATAAGAGGGGACAGGAGGGAGGGAAACCCAGACTGCAACAGTGAAGACACTCCAACATCTACATTTATGGTAGGTGTACACAACTGTACTATGTTCATCGTGTTTCACTGTTGCTGTCATGACTGTAGGGTAGAATCCCAAAGCTGAAAGAAAGGGAGGTGGTCATGAAGAAGAAGGGGCGGCTAAAAGGCCCTGCAAGACTGCAGAGGCAAAGCCTGCCCTAGACTTAGAGTAAAGAGGTAAATTGTAGTGCTTGGAAAAAGTATGCACTGAACTCCAAGTTGCAGCCTCCAAAATGTCTTTGGTAGGAACTCCCCTGAGGAAGGCCGCAGGAGTGGCAGCAGCTCTGGTGGAATGAGTCTGTATACTTCCTGGGATTTGCTTTCCATGGTGAGAATAACAAAATCTGATTCCATGAGCAATCCATTTAGAAATGGTCTGTTTTGAAATGGCTTTACCTTGGGAACTTGAAGCATAAGAAACAAACAATTGTTCTGATTTTCTGATGTCCTTGGTTCTGTCCAGGTAAAAATGTAGTTGTCTGTGTACATCCAAGGAATGTAAGATCCTTTCCCCTTTATTTTGAGGAGTGGGGAAAAAGGTTGGCAAGTGGATAGTTTGATTTAAGGCCACTTTGGAAACCACCTTAGGCATGAAGGTAGGATTAGTCCTCAAAGACACCCTGTCTTGATGAAAAATAATATAAGGTTCCACAGCCATAAGAGCTTGAAACTCTGAAACTCTCCTGGCAGAAGTTAGGGCTAACAGGATAGCTGTCTTCCAAGATAAAAACTTGGTCAGAAGAGGCAGCAGGCTCAAAAGGAGGCAAGGTTAGTTTTTCCAAAACATAGTTGAGATCCCAAGCAGGAATGAGAGGAGATCTAGGTGGTCTTAAGTTCTTAGCTCCTCTGAGAAACTGTCTCATGAGCTGGTGGGAAAAGATTGGCGGGTCTGTATTATAATGAGCAGAAATAGCAGAGACATGTATCTTAATGGAAGAAAAAGAGACACCCTTATGTAAGAGATCTGTCAAGTAAAGTAAAATTAAAGGAATGTTCGGAAGAAGAGGATCAGAATCCTGAGCCTGCATCCAGAAACAAAATCTTTTCCATGTTCCTGCATAAGAATTTCTAGTGCTAGGACGTCAGGCTTCTAAAATGACATCCACAACCTGCTTGGGTAGGAAAGAAGAAATCAAAAGGCCCTGGATTAACCAGGCCGCCAGGCTGAGTGTTCTGACATGAGAGTGCAGAACTTGACCCTGATGTTGGGACAGAAGGTTCGGAGACTGAGGTAAAATCCAAGGGGGCTCCAGACATAGTTTTTTTAGAGTTGGGTACCAAAACTGTCGAGGCCAATTCGGGGCCAGCAAGATTATCATCTTGGGCTTGTCCTGTTTTATCTTTAATAATACCCGTGGAAGAAGAGGAAGAGGCAGAAAAGCATATCCCGAGAGGTTCCTCCAACTGAATGATAGGGCATCCACTTTCCAAGCTTCTTTGTGGAAAGTCCTGGTGCAAAAATTCTGTAGTTGATGATTGAGATGGGATGCAAAGAGGTCTATGCGAGGACATCTCCGGACTGCTGTTATTATCCTGAATATTTAGGTGTCCAGCCTCCACTCGTGTGGATCCGAAAGATTTCTGCTCAGACTGTCTGCCAGGAAGTTTTGCTTCCCTGGTAGAAACTGAGCTTGAAGGTCCAGATTGCAAGCTAGAGCTGTGTTCCATAGATCCATGGCTAGTCTGCAAAGGGGGTAGGAATGAGATCCCTCTTGCTTGTTTATGTACCACATAACTGTGGTGTTGTCTGTCCGTATTAGTAGTTGCCCTGGTTGTAGAAGATTCCTGAAGGCTATTAGAGCTTTCTGAACAGCTAACATTTCCTTTAAATTGATATGCAGGTGCTTCTGATCCTTTGTCCAAACGCCCTGCAGACAGTTTCCCTGAAGATGGGCTCCCCAAGCATAATCTGAGGTGTCCATGGTTAGAATCTGAGTGGCAGGAGGCAGACAGAAGGGTTTCCCTTTGTTTAGAGTACATGCCCTGGACCACCAAAGAAATTCCTTTTGAAGACAAGGCAGGACTGAGATCAGTATTGTCTTAACTGTGACAATGCTGAGACCATACACTTTTTAGGTACCACTGTATTTTCCTCATGTGTAATCTTGCATATGGTACGAGAAGGATGCAGGAGGCCATGTAATCCAAAGCCTGCAGGAATCTCCTTATAGATAGCTCAGTTAAAGTTGCCAAGGTCTTGAAAGTTGAAGCCAGCTGTAATTTGTTTTTCGGATGTCAGAAATGCCATCTGGGTTGTGGTGTTTAGAAGAGCACCCAAAAAAGTTATCTGTTGTGAGGGTGTCAAATTTGACTTTTTTATGTTTACAGAGAATCCCAGGTACTTGAGGAGGTTCTGTACAAATTCTAGATGCTGGAGTAAGACATCCTTGCTGTCTGCCTGAATTAGACAATCGTCCAGATAAGGGTAAATTTGAATTCCCTTGAGTCTGCAGTAAGCTACTACTGGAGCCAGGCATTTGGTGAAGCCCCTGGGCGCAGTAGACAATCCAAAGGGCAGCGCAGAGAATTGAAAGTGCCTCGATCCGGCCTTGAACCTGAGGTATTTTCTGCATTCCTGCCTGATGGGAATGTGTAAATATGCCTCCTTTAAATCCAAAGTTACCATCCATGCACCTTTGGACAGCATTGAAAGTAGCTGCTGTAGAGTAAGCATCTTGAATTTTGGAATCTCTAGAAAGGTGTTCAAGACTGACAGATCCACAATGGGTCTCCATGAGTTTTGCTTCCTGGGGACTAGAAAGAGCCTTGAGTAAAAACCCTGTCCCATCTCTGAAAGTGGAACCGGTTCTATGGCTTTCATGGCCAAAAGAGCTTCCACCTGGTTTAAGGCCTCTGTCCATTGATGTTTTGGAAGGTCTGGCCATCCGCTTGGCCTTGGCAGGGTATGAAAATGGAATTTGCAACCTCTTAAAACCACATCCAGAACCCACTTGACTTGGGTTATACGAGTCCAATTTTGATAAAAAAGAGAGAGTTTTCCTCCAAGAGGGGCTTCCAGGCAAGAAGTTCTTGCAGCCCAACAGAGGGAGTCATTGAGTTTGTTTCCTCTGAGTTTGTGACCTGTCCTCTCCTCCCCTAGAGGTGGAAGCAGTCCACTGTCTTGGTCTATAAGAAGCTTGTGTTTGAGGCCTTCCTCTGGAGCATCTATATCTACCCCTCTGTGGCCTGTCTGAAGAGGGAAAGGACCAATTTTTAGAAGGCCAATTCCTGCTAAATCTTGGTGGCTGTACTTGTAAGAAATCTTTAACTGTTTGCATGGATTTCGCCTTATCCTCCATCTTTTTAATCACCTCTTCAGCTTTTGATCCAAATAAAACATTATGCTGAACAGGAGCATCCAATAATTTAGCTTTTACTTGTTCTGGCAAATTTTGTTCCTTTAGCCATGCATGCCTTCTAATGACTGTGCCGGAGGCAGCAGCCCTACAAGAAGCCTCCAAGGCATCAAATCCACAGTGTAAACCATGCTTCCCCCACTTGTTCAGTGGCATGCAATAAGTCATGTAATTCCTTATCATCTGCACAAGCAGAAATGGAAGTAAGCTATTGTTTTAAAACAGACAAGAGAAATTGCTGGTATTTCAGCATATGAAACTGACAGTTTAAAGCCTTAATGGACAAAGTATCAGAAGTGTACACTTTTTTGCCCCATCTTTCTAAAGATCTAGAACCCTTTTCAGTGGGAATGGGATTTTTGGCAGAAGCGGCCTTAACTCTCTTAGGACCCTGAGAAATGGTTTCAGGGTCAGCAGAAGGGTTCTTGTATAAAAACTGGTGGGAATCAGGAACCCTGTAATATCTATCAGGCTTAACAGGAGCAGGAGGAAAAGAGTCAGGGGTTAAGTTAGCCTCCGAAAAAGCATCATCCACAATATCCAAAACAGGAGGAATAGCCAGGGGTCTATGTTGGGGGAGAAGAAGAAGAAAATCCCTTAGTCTTTTCTTAGATTCCGAATACTCCTGTCCTTCCCAGTGGAAATGTTTCCTCATTTCATGCACAGTTTCCCCAAAAGAGAAATCCCCAGGGAGAGAAGCTGAAGGAATGGATTCCTCAGCATCAGAATCCTCATAAGGAGGGAAATAATATTCCTGGTCAGAAGAAGAAACTGAAGAGACAGAAGCCTGATCAGAGGAATCATAATAAACATCCTGCCTTGGCCTTTTATCTGGAGGGGGAATGAGAACCCTTAATCATAGTAAGTAAATCCTCCGCCATCCTGAGTAACTGTTTCTGTGACTTGGGAGCCGGTTCAGAAGAGGCCTGTGTTGCAGTCTTTGATTCAGAAGGAGTCTTTGCCTTTGTCTTTGCCTTTATTAGAAGCTGAGTAGGCCTGAAAACCCCTTCGGAAGCCGGTACCTGCACAGCGGCTCTGGACCCATCCGAAGGAGCATTGTCTGAAGGTCCTGCAATAGAAATATTTAAAGGCCTGGTTGGCTCCTCATGAGAGTCCGTTTCTGCCATCGGTTCTGAAATGGCCGACGACAGGGGCTGCAAAAGCGCCTCACTGACGAAGGCCGAACCTGAAGCTGGCTCCGCTTGTGCGCTATCATCAGATTTGGACCTCGGAGGCCTGTCTTTATCCTTGCGACGTTTATGAACTCCGGTAGCCATAACCGTATCCGACGACATTTTGTAGTTAAAGCGCCTACCGAAGTAATGAAAAGCAAAATCGTACCTTCGTTTAATTGTATGTTGATTGAATCTAGCACAAAACCGACAACTAGCTACTTCGTGGTCAGGGCCTAAGCAAGGAATACAGTAAGAATGAAAATCCTTATGAGGTAATTGCTTCCCACATGAAATACAATTAACTTTTTCTGACATCGGACTGGAGCAAGAAAAGGTTTCCCCAACGGGGTACTTAGCTTTGAGTGGAGAAGAAAGTCTTCGGACTGAAGTTCATCAGAAAAAATAGTCAGGAGTCAGCTGACCGGCACTTGCGAACTGCTATCACCGCACGGCAAGAAAGACTGGAGAAAATGGCGTCGGCTGTCAGCTTTGTACTCCTGGCGCTCTGACGTCAGGGAGCATGGTTGAACAGCCGACGTCGGACCCAGACTTTGGGATTTTGGCCGACCGAGGTCTGCCTGCCAGCAGGGGAGAATCCTACAGTTATGATTGCAACAGTGAAACACAATGAACATCGTAAGGAAGAGGCTCTCCCTAGCACCGGAACCGGAGCCGACTGCGGGGTAGTCTGGGCGTCGAGGGTGGGATCTGAAAGAAAGAGATCCCGACTCATGGGTCTGACTCACCGACCACGGCTCCGAGAGTTCCCTGGATCCAAGATTGGATATGAGGAACTCAAGGTGACGGCGTCGAGGAAATGAAAACCATCAGTGCCAACCCCACAGCTCTGAAAGGTCTGGGACCCAAAAACCCCGAAGCATCTGGTCAGATTGGGATAGGAGCAATAGGGTGGAACATGGTAGCAGAAGAAGAACCCTCACTAATGGGAGAGGGTCCTGGTAAGACCCCCATCTGAATCTGGTTCTGGATGAACCTCCTCATCAGCCTGTCCATATCAAGTTCGGATACACTCTCAGTCGATCTGGAGGAAGCGACCGACTCGGGTCTGGTCAGAGGGGAGTGCCTCGGCTCCAGCGAGAAATGGGGAGAGCGGAGCTGAGGAGAATGAGACCTAGATATCTTAGCAGAGGGACTGGAAAAAGGCTCCCTGTCCGGAGACCTTTTCCTGGGCCTGTCTCTCTCTTTATGGCACCTCTCTCCCTTTTGTCCCTACCTCTCTGGGACGACTCCGAAGAAGCAGGCCTGGCGGGAGGTTGAGTCCCTGCCTGCACTGCGTCACTGGCTGGAGAGGAAACTGAGGCAGACTCCAGGGCAGAAGCAGGTAGCAAGCCTTTGGCCACAAGCTTAGCCCGACGATCCTTCAACACCCTAGGGTTAAACCCCGAACAAATGTCACAGGATACTGACAGATGGGTGACCCCTAAACATAGAACACACAGAGTGTGGCCATCAGCTGGAGAAAGCTTATGACCACACTCTGAGCACTTTTTGAAGAGAACCTTAGTCTGTTCAGCCATAACAATGACAGAAAAAAAGCCCTAAATGGACCACAAGCCCACACACACTAAACTGAGATGGGCCTAGGCGGGAACCAGAACACAAAACTACCACTAGAGAATAAAAACTAAAAACTTTTTTTTTTTTTATAACACGACCAAAAGCAATGTAAGGGAGGAAAAAGGGAAGGAATTCACACTCGACAGATAGCAAAAAGTACCAAAAACCTTACCACCTAGCTAAGAGCTCAGAGACCACGATGCTGACTCAGAGCGGCAAACGAGATCTGGGGCTAGATAGGAGAAGTGAGGTAATATAGGTAGGGGAGGAGCTTGGAGATGATGCTTGAAAAGTTTTTGCCGGCTCGGATCTGTATACCCATATGTGCAAAATGAATGAAGTCAACTACTTTAGATCTAGGGACTGGCTAGGATGCCCTGCAAGACTGCAGAGGCAAACCATGCCCTGGATTTGGAGAAGAGAGGCAGGTGATAATGCTTGGTAAAAGTGTGAACAGAAGTCCAGGTGGCAGCCTCCAGGATGTAAAGTAAATTAGCACATGGTTGTATTTTCTGTTAAAATCTTTTATTGTTTTGATTTGTTGAACACTGATCTAATTAATTTAATTAGTTGCATTAATTAGTCCATGTGACTTAGTTTTTAGAATATATAAGGCAGGATATTTCTCTGTTTAAATCAACTTGAGAAAGCCTGGTATAACCAGGCGAAAGCGCTTGTTCGAATTTAGATGTTCTGCTGCTTTGTCGTTTTCCAATTAAGGGATTTTTCACTACCTTTTGGATTTTGTTGAATGCTACAACGCTTTTTTGTTCCACAGAGAGCCTCACTTGTTATACAAGTGACTACACTACGTTTGTGGGGCTACGCTGGCAGCTGCTCGTGGGGTTGTTTGGTTACTGGTTTTAGTTCTTCGTTTTGTTTTCGGTGCTAACTCTCCATGGCAGAAGACCCAGCTAGCCTGGATTTTGTAGACACTCCTGTACTTTTCAGGCAGGAACAGGATGAAACTCCTGTCACGAGAAAAGAATTTAACCAACATCTGACTATGATCACGCAAATAAACAACTTGCTTTCCGCAACCAAGCCTGATAGTTCTTCATCGTTGCCTGGTAACCAGCAGCAAAGACAGACTAAAGAGCAACCTTCAAAGCGAACACAGGAGTCGAATGGCGGTGATTCCACTGTTTCTCCGATTTCTTCGTTAAGGATTTACGCTCAGGACCAACAAGACCAACAGCGTAGGCACCAACAAAGGGGCCCTAATACCAGCAACGTTTCTTATAAAGATTTTGACTTTCAGGCATGGACAGAACAACAGTATATTTTTAAACAAGGTACTGTGGATAAATGTTTTGAGCAAATGGATTCAGATTTTGACATTCTAAGTAACAAACTTTATTCATATAAAAATACTCAACTAGAAATTAATTATCTAAACGAATGCATTAGGGTGCAGCGAGTGCCTAAAGGTCTTCGCTGCTTCAAGTTCCCTAATAACGCTACTTTTGGGTCAACACTGCATTCGCAATTACTGGAATTGTTTGATAAAACAGGGCTTGAAATGTTAAACTTAATGGTTAAAGATTACCAGAAAAAAGCCAATGTTATTTTGAATGAGCTTTCAACTTTGAACAACAGCACTGTTAAACATAAGAATTTTTTAAGTTTTAAGAAGAAATATGATGAAGTGTTTATGGAGGTGGACCAACATTGTTTAAAAGTTATTGACCGCAAAACTAGAAAGTTAGAAAGAGACTTAGCTGAATATAAAGAGGGTAGAGCATACCCAATACCTGGGAGAAACAGATACAACTTTGCACAAAAAGATAGGAATAATTTCAACAGTATTAATCATGATGAAGCTATTACACCTGTAGTTGAACCTTTGAGAAGGAGTGAACGTTTAGCACAAAAAGAAAGTGATAATCAAAAACAGGTTTTTCAATACCCACAGGGCAGACCGTTGGGGAGGAATCATTCACACTTTCAACAGAACTGGAACAATGGGCGCAGATAGAAGCCAATTCTTCTTTTGACTCGGGTGAATTTGACTTAAATTTAGATACAGAAGGGTGTCAGGTTGTCAATGAAAATAATTTTAAGATTTATAACTTTACAGATGTTACTATTACTTCTGAATTTTTTGAGTTATTCACCAAAGGCTTGCAGTTTGTCCCTACTTGCCCCATGAACCTCTCCAAGTTGTTAGTAGAATTTAAGTTGTTCGTTAGGAAACTTAATCTGACTGTTTTATTTTAAAGGCAAAGAGCAATCTGACCACACTCTTAGTAGACGGAGCATTTTTAATCCCCCTACCCACCCTAATATAAAAGTTTTTGAAGATTTAGTGGAAAAAAACTCTGAAAGAGAATCATAACTTGCATCATAAACAGACATCAAGTAATTTTGATTTTCATTTACAACTGACTGAACAATTGATTAATGAAAATATTAGGGTGATGAAACCCGATGAAGGGGGAGGGATAGTCCTTATGCACAGTTTTGAATACGATACATATATACATATACAACATTTTGCAAGATGTTGATACTCATGAATTAATTTCTAGGAATGAATATAATTTAGCAATTTCTAAAATTCACTACATGTTAAAGGACTACCTCAACCAAGGGGGTATTAATGAAAAATTATACAACTTCCTTTTTGTTCCTATACCGAAAATACCAACTATTTTCGGAATACCTAAGGTGCACAAGGGCCTAGCACCCCTTAAGTTTAGACCAATATTAGCAGGTGCGGGCAATATCACAGAGCCGTTAGGGATTTTTATAGACTATAACCTGAAACACTTAATTTCTACTTTTGCATTTATTTGCAAAGACTCTTGGGAATTCATTGGGAGTATCTCCCCTGACTTGTTTGAGCCTAACCTTTTAATGGAGACTATAGATGTTATAGAGTTGTTTCCTAGCATCCCGCACACAACAGGCTTGGAGTGGTTCAACGAAATTTTGGCCAGTGAATCTAATTTGAATGGAAGTTTGATTAACCTTATGGTCCAATTTATGGAAACAGTTTTATTAAATAACTTTATTTATTTTAATGGTGAGATTTTTAAACAGAAGAAGGGAATGGCTATGGGCGCCTCGTGCGCCTCTGCATATGCCAACATTGTTCTCTACAGATGGGAAAAGGTTTTTATTCATGCTTCAGAATGGAAGGATTACATATTGTTTTATAAACGTTACCTAGATGACATATGTATATTATGGAAAGGCAGTAGGGAAAGTTTTATGGAATTCTTTAGTTATTTGAATTCATCTACTACATTTTTAACTTTTACATATGAAATTAGTGATTCTTCTTTACATTTAGACATTTTACTTAGTAAAGATGTCGAGGCTGGTTCTTTCCAAACAAGCATTTACAGAAAGAGTACTTACTCTAACACTTTCTTGCACTACAACAGTGGACACCCGCATTATACTAAGAAAGGAATAGTAAAAGGGCAATTGATAAGAGCCTCAAGGATGTCCAGTACTATGGAACTTTTTTTTACAAGAAGTTAAAATTTTGGAAAACATGTTTTTACAGAGAGGATACCCATCTACCCTTGTCAAATCATTGGCATTAGAAATACCTGAAAAAAGGGACACCTTTTACCCGCCTCTGTTAGGTAAAGAACTGCCCGTAGTTTCTGTCAATATTAACCAGCAGAATTCACTAAAAAACAATTTTGTTTATACTTTCAATAGAGATTCAAGTCTGGTAGAAAACACTATTGACATGTTCTGGCCTATTTTAGCTTTATACAATGACACCCATCAATTCCTACCTAAGAAGGTGGGTTTTACTAGGAAAAGAGACATCAATTTAAAAGGGTTGTTTGAGTATAAAAAAAGCAACCTGAGTCCCAGACATGCAAATTTAGTTATTAAGAAGTATGGAACATATAAATGTGGGGCTTGCAATCAATGCTCCTATATTATGGGAGAAGAAAGCTACTATTTATCTGCTAGGAGATTCAACTTGAATTCTTATGGTCACTTCACTTGTACAACTAAGGGAGTGGTGTATTTGGGAGTTTGTACAACTTGTGGTAGTTTCTATATAGGTAAAACCGAGAGGATGCTCAAAATAAGGATTTACGAGCACCTCTACGATATAGAGAAAAAAAGAGACACCAATGCTTTCTTCAAACATCATTTGACGTGTGCGAATATGCAACTCAAGTTTTTTGTTGTAGAACAGGTTCCCCATGACCCTAGGGGTGGGGACTGGGAGACTCTACTCGAGAATAGAGAGTTGATTTGGCAAATTAAATTAAATGCAACTCAGCCCCCAGGTATGAATGATTTTATAAGTCTTACTAGCGTATTAAAAATGAACAGAAATAAATTGCATTAAACATCTTTTTAGAAAAAAAAAAAAAAAAAATTTTTTCCTAATACACAATACACTTTCAAAAATATATATTTTTTTAACTAAATTTTTAATCTCCCTGCTTTGCTTTGTAGTCTAGGGTAGTTGGTCTTTTTTAATTTACATTTATTTATTTACTAAATTAGTTAATTTTTCTTAACAGGCTGACTTAGTAGTAGTTGGGATATGTTTGGGGTCCCTTCAATATAATAAACACTTCTGTTACAATAATTTTTAATTAATGTATTTTTATTAATGAGTTTTATAATGTTGTTACCTTTTTAACGTATTATGGTATTTATATTAACGGTTGTAATATACAAGTCTTTTATGAAAGACCGTCAGCACACGATCTAACATTGCACATTTTGCACTTTAAAGTAAATTAGCACATGGTTGTATTTTCTGTTAAAATCTTTTGTTTTGATTTGTTGAACACTGATCTAATTAATTTAATTAGTTGCATTAATTAGTCCATGTGACTTAGTTTTTAGAATACATAAGGCAGGATATTTCTCTGTTTAAATCAACTTGAGAAAGCCTGGTATAACCAGGCGAAAGCGCTTGTTCGAATTTAGATGTTCTGCTGCTTTGTCGTTTTCCAATTAAGGGATTTTTCACTACTTTTTGGATTTTGTTGAATGCTACAACGCTTTTTTGTTCCACAGAGAGCCTCACTTGTTATACTAGTGACTACACTACGTTTGTGGGGCTACGCTGGCAGCTGCTCGTGGGGTTGTTTGGTTACTAGCCTCCAGGATGTCCTTAGTGGGGACTCCTCTGAGGAAAGCTGCTCTGGTGGACTGTGTCCTAACCCCCTTGGGGGGAGGCTTTCCATGCTGTTTGTAGCAGAAATGGATGCAGTACGCTAACCATTTGGAAATGGTTTGTTTGGAGATGGCTTTGCCTTCTGCCCCTGTAGCAAAGCTAACCAGCAATTGATCAAACTTTGTGAAGGATTTAGTCCCGTCTAGACAAAATCTGAGCTGTCTGTGCACATCTAGAGTGAAGAATCCTTTCCCCCTTGCTCTGGGGATTAGGAAAAAAGGTGGGCAAATGAATGGTTTGGTTGAGAGCCACACTTACCACCACCTTGGGCATGAAGGATGGGTTGGTTCTGAGGGATACCCTGCTTGCATGGAAGATGATGAAGGGTTCCACAGCCATGAGTGCTTCCAGCTAAGAGACTTTTCTGGCTGAAGTGATGGCCAGAAGGAATGCTGTCTTCCAGGAGAGAAATTTTAGCTCTGCAGAAGAAGCTGGTTCGAATGGGAGGCAGGGTGAGCTTTTCCAATACGAAGTTAAGGTCCTAAGCTGGTGTTGGTACCCTTCTGGGTGGCCTTAAATTGCTAGCCCCTCTTAGGAACTGTTTGATCAAGGGGTGTGAGAAAAGGGGTTGCTCAGTGGGAAAATGAGCAGAAACAGCAGAGACATTAATTTTTATAGAGGAGAAAGAGAGACCACTATGTAGTAGGTCAGCTAAGTAATCCAGGATGAGAGGGAGGGAGGGCTGTGCCATACTGGCTCCCTTAGCCTGGATCCAGGTGCAGAACCTTTTCCATTTATCAGCATAAGACTTTCTGGTGTTAGGGCATCTGGCCACACGGATAACATCCAGAACTTGTTTACTGAGATTGGCAGATTGGTTCGGGGTTATAGAATAAGCTAAGCTGCCAAATTGAATGCTTGCAATTGGGGATGCATGAATTGCCCTTCCCTCTGGGTCAGGAGGTTTGGAATCTGAGGAAGATACCATGGGGGTAGCAGGACAGGCTGCGCAGCAAGGGGTACAAGTGCTGCGGGCGCCAGTCTGGAGCTATTAAAATGGTTCTTGGTTTTTCTTCCCTTATTTTGAGCAGTACCCTGGGGATGAGAGGTAGGGGAGGAAAGGCATAGACCGTTAGATTGACCCAGGGGAAGGACAGGGCATCCACTTTCCAAGCCATGCAGTGATGCTCCCTGGTGCAGAATTTGCGGAGTTGATGGTTGGTATGGGAGGCAAAGAAGTCGACCTTCGGGGTTCCCCATTTCTGAGTTATTAGGGTGAAGGTACTTCTGTTGAGTTGCCACTTGTGTGGGTCCAGAAGATTTCTGCTTAATTGGTCTGCCAGAGAGTTGAGAGAACCTAGAAGGAATTGTGCTAACAGGTGTAGTTGCATGGCAGAGGCTGTGTTCCAAAGGGTCATAGCCAGCCTGCACAGAGGGAAGGAGAGAGTCCCTCCCTGCTTTGTTGATGTACCACATCACAGAGGTGTTGTCCGTTTTGATCAGGAGAGCCCCTGGAGAGAGAAGGGGCTTGAAAGTTATCAAGGCATGCTGCACAGCCATCATTTCTTTTTGACTGATGTGCAGAGGTAATTGCTGTGGGCTCCATTGGCCCTGTATGCACCTGCCGTCCAGGTGTGCACCCCAAGCATAGTCTGATGCGTCTTTGGTGAGGGTCTGGGGTGGGGGGCATTTCCTTGTTGTGGGAGCATGCTGTTGCCCACCAAAGAAAATCTATTCTCAGGCAAAGAATTATAGGTAGGAGAGTTTCCAGGTCTTGAGAGTGTTGGCACCAAAGGCTCTAAGTACCACTGAAGTTTCCTCATATGCAGTCTGGCATACGGAATGAGTAGTATACAAGATGCCATGAACCCCAGAGCTTGCAGGATCTTCCTTGCAGTTAGCTGAGGCCTGGTGGCAATTTGCGAGAAGTAGGCGGTCAGGACAATTTGTTTCTCTGGAGTAAGATATGCCACCAGGCATGCTGTGTCCAGACTTGCTCCCAGGAAGATTATCCTTTGGGTGGGAACCTGTTTGGATTTCTTTTCGTTGATTGTGTACCCTAGGGAGGTTAGTAGGGTCTTTACAAAGGCCAGGTGATTGAGCAACTTTTCCTGGCTGTCTGCCTGAATAAGGCAGTCTAAATATGGGTAAATCTGAATATTTCTTTGTCTGCAAAAGGCAATGGCCGGAGCAAGACATTTT